>NW_026623582.1:90833-165648 GCF_030028575.1 Malurus melanocephalus | reverse complement strand
AAAAAAAAAATTAAAGGTTAATTATACACTGTCCTTACAAGGAAAAATGCAATTTTTCCACTTTCAGAAACATGCAAACATGGCAAACTTACTTCATTTCAGAAAGAAGCCTTTGCTCATTGAGACATCCACAATTAAAAAGTTCCCCAGAATATGAGTTAAAGTAGGGGTTAAATGTGAACTTAAATTTACAAAGAGCAGCAATATTGGCACAATAACATTACAGAGAACAATTAATTTTGATTCCACCTCTCAAACACAGAGTCCTCTGTCTCTGAGACCAAAGAAACATGTCTTGAGCTGTCACCTTTCTAAAAGCACCTACTAAAGACAATATTGCTGTGCCACTAACTGAATATTTCTGTAAAAAACTGAAAACTAATTTTTTTTTTCAGCCAAAAAGTAACTGTCAAATGTTTGTTTTCCTTGGCAAAACATCAACCTAGGAAAGTTTCAAGTCACCCAAAATGTTTGATGGCACTGAAAACAAGCCTAATACACCATGTTAGTCTGGGAGATTTTATTTTTGAGTCACATGTAGCCGAACCAGGTTACAAAACATTTCACTGCAAAACATTAAAACGAGATTTTCAAGTAAAAATAGTGTCAGAAAAAAAAAAGTTCAGATGCAATTTTTTGGGGGGAGGGGCAATAAATGCTCCTCCTGTTCTTTACTAATATTCTTTATTTCAGAGAAATATTCTTAAAAAAAAAAAAAAAACAAAAAAAAAAAAAAAACCACAAAAAAAACAAAAACCCAAGCCCCAGGCAATATCAGTTTTTCTGAGCTTAAAACTCGAGGAAAAAAATGCTCCCATTAGTCTTTGCTGGCAGGAAACCAGAGACATCGGGAATTTCCAGCGTGCAGCCTGCTCCCACCAGGACTCACAGCCAGCAGCGTGAAAACGACAAAATGAGCTGATAAATCCCGATGTGAGCTATTTTTAGCTCAAAGGACAACGCTTTTGGGGAAGATTGTTCCTTCCTGTCCTCTCTCCACAGCTCCCCCGTGTAACTCCAGCAAGGTTTRAAAACGTTTCTCTGGGAATAATGCACGGAGCTAGGAAGGCTCTCCAGCAGGAACAGATCCTTGGGATGCGATCAGACAGAAACACAACTTTGTTTTTGCGTTTGTGAGTCATCTGATTGGAGCTAAACATAGAGAAAGGAGCATTTCCAGGATTTGGCCTTTGGCAGCAGTGAGGCAGCTCAGGATTGAGGAGGTGTTTGGCAGCAGAGCTCTGCTGGCTGCTCATTTTGGGTAGGATCGGTAAATTCGGTGTCTRAGCCTCTCCAGGGTGCTTTGGTCCTCGTCTGCTGTGTGTTCCAGCCATTTCCTTCCCCCAGTTTAAGGCTCCAGTTCCTGCTCTGCTCTGTGAGGTGACTGCACCAAATCCTTCTGTGTGGGGGTGGAGGAGTGCCAAGTGTGCCAAAAAGCACTTTGTCACATCAAAAATCTCTTTCACATCGTAAGCAAGCTCCTTCTCAAAACCCTGTCARCTTTTGGAGGTTTTAGCCCAAGCTTCTCTTCCTGGAAGGCTGTTCCAGAGCTGGATCCTCTGAAGGATAAGGATGTTTTTTCTCTCTGATTCTTACCCTAAATTTATTTGTGGACAGCTATTACCCATTTGTCTTTAAGCCAGCCTTAAGTAGCATTTTTACCTCACAGATGTCCCCCTCCAGTTCTCCAGTTCTCCCTGCTGGCTTTTCCARAGTTGCCCTTGGAGGGTGTCTTTGCTGAGATAAATGGGGACCCCTATCCCTCTGAGGGGCTGGATTCTCAAAGGTTCTCTGGGCTTGTCACACTCGTGAGCCAAGATTGGSTTTTTCACATCGGGTGCTGCACTTACCCGTTTTTTGAATTGCCGTGACTGAAGTAATTTCATGTCTTGTTCCTCCAGCTCTCCACCTGTGGATCAGGAACAGGGAACACAATCACTTCATCACTAAACTTGACAAAATGCCAGGCAGGCCAGCATTTTACTTCAAACACAACCTTTTTATCACCTTTTTTTTTTTTTTTTTTTTTCCCCCAAGTGAGAGCCTCGATATACCAGAGAAATAATTGGGCTGGCTGCCACATTTTAACAGGAAGGATTTCAGAGTGCCACAGAGCACCTCATGGCAGCTTCATCTGGCCTTACATCTTGCTCCTGTTTGGCAGGGTGGCCCACACCACATTGCCACAGCAATTAATCAGCTCAGGTTCTCGCTGGGATCGCCGTGTGGGTGTCAGCTGCAAAAAGCGATTTGCTGACTCAGCTTTTTAGCTGTGAAGAGACTTGACAGTGCCCACTGAATCCCCAAAACAAATACCTGAAACCTGGAAACAGGAGCAGTTTTAGAAGCAGGTGTGCACTGCAAAATGAGAGCTGAAATCCGTGCAACCACTGAAAAATCGCCCAATCTTTGCTTTTGAGTCACCTTCAGAGCAAGGTAATGAAACCCTTCTGGCTTTTTGAGGCTGGGATGTAGGATGGCCRTGGCTTTATCCATTATTTAATACCACTCTTGCCTGTCACAGCCTCGTCTGATGTTTGAATCGCTTGGGTTTGGCTCTTCACTCATGTGCCACAAGGCACAAAAATCTCAAATTCCAGGTTCTTCCAATTCCTCTCCTTTCCTTGGTGGTTTTCACACTGCAGGGACTTGTGGAAGCAAAACACAGGGAAGGTTGAAATCAGCCCTGCTTAGAACCAAATATAACCTGGAAATGTTGTGCCTAAAACCCTCAGGGATGTTTTTAAGTAAAAGCATTGAAAGYTCTGAGGGAAGTAGTGCAAGGCTTTCACTCCCTTTTGAGCATTCTCTTGAAAGCTCCAGTGAAATAAAAAGATGTTCAAATGTGAATRTGTGTCTGCTCATTTTGTACAATCTCTGCTGAAGCGAACTCCGCTGGCAGCCTCTCGCTGTTCTCCCTGTGGTGATGGGGTGGAGGGGAGATGGAATCGCTCTGTGGGGGCTCAGCTTCTTTTTGGGGTGAAATCACCACGGCTGGTTATTCTCTTTCCTGGATAAGGGAAGAAAAAAATGTATTGAACCTCCCTCTTTAATGGCATCTTCCTTTACAACTTCTTGCTTGTAGTCTGTAGTTACAAAGCACTTCACGCWTCCTTAGCCTTTCAGAAATATTCAAGCAACTTAAAAGCCTACATTCTGGAAAAAAAAATTATTTATGAACATATGTTTTATATTCTAAACTCTTGAGTTGTACATAAGGATGGATCTTTGGCTGGTGAGTTACTTCGTGGCCTTACAGAAAAAAATAGATTATTTATTATTTCCACCTCGAAGATGGTGAGGCTGAAGCAAACTTTTCTGCTGATTTGTGTCTTGTTTGCTACTTTGCCAAAGTAGTGCCTGATTGGACACTATTTCCTGGCTGTTTTTCATGAAGATGGAAAGATAAGTACTGTATTTGTTTTCATGGTGTGGGCAAATTGGGAAACGATGAAGAAGAGGCTGGAAATATTAGATGGACAGGATGCCTGGATGAGAAATATTCATTTGCTTGCACAAAGTCTTGTGAAAACTCCTGAGTCCTGCTGTTCCTCCAAGCCACTGCTGTAGGACTGTAACAAGGAAGAACAAAATAAACTTTGAAAAACCCCAAAAAACCAAAAAAACCAAAACCAACCAGCCAACCAAAAAAACACCCCAAAAAACTGAAACAAACCCCCTCCAAACAACAGAAAACCCACCAATAAAAAAAACCAAAAACACAAAAAACCCTAAAGAAACCCCAACCAACCAACCAAAAAAAACCCAAAAAACACCCCAAAATGAAAAAAGATCCCCAGACAAAACAAAGAAAAATGTAAAAAGCAAACAAGCAGACAAAAAAAATACCACCCCCAAAACCACACAAAAAAAACCCCAACACAACCAAAAAATGCAATAATAACCAACCAGTGAAACAAAAAAAAACAACCCAAAAGCCAAACAAAACCTAAGAAGGCTGCTGGAAATTAGGGCATTAACAGGTGAAGAGATGAACTTACATCCTCAACCCTAGCTGGTGGAGCTGAAGAGACTGGACTTTCACTGTAGCACACTCGGAGAAATAAGAGGGCCAGACTGTTTAGGGATTGCCTGACCCTCACCTGGTTCTGGTGTCCAGAAAAACCCATAAAAGGATGCTGCAAAACAGGTTTGACCAAACCCTACAGRACTGGCAAAAATTACAGGGCTGGGTAGACTTCCTGTTCAAATATTGACTCGTGTGACAAGAATTTTTTTTTAAATTAAAAAATATGCTATTGTAGGAACGTCTTTCACCTCTGCCACCTCAAATCCCGTTTATAGAAACGTGGGTGTGGGGGTTTGGTTCAATCCCAACCTTTGCTTCAGCAGATGACTTTCTGTTTAGCAAGATTAATTCCCTCTTAATAAAAATAACCTTGTGTGCACTGAACTCTGCTTAAATGTGGTTATCTGAGAGCAAGATGAAAATGGGTTTGCGAATACTACGAGTGGAATGCAAAAAAAGAATCCTGAAATAGCATGCAGAATGTGGAAAAATTTTCTGCAGACTCGTTTGCATATTGAGAAGGGAGTTTCTGAGCAGTGGGCAGGTGCAAGGGGCTGCACTGCTTAAAACACCTCTCGAGGCAGCCTTTACCACAGCTGAATAAAGGATGTCRTGCATGCAGGTAGAGCTGAACACCAGCAGGATGCAGGGGGCAGAGATTCAGGTCTCTAGTGCTGCCTAAAAACACAGGAAAAACCTTGCAAACAGTTAAAAGCAGTTTTTAATGAAATATTYCAGGTGCAGGAATGCACAGGCGCAATGCAGGATTTCTCCAGTTTTTACAATGTTAATTATTGAGTGTATCCAGCACATACATCCAACAGGAGATCAGTTCACCCAGGATCTGTCCTTGGATTTAGTCCAGGGGATTTGTTTGTCCTGTATCTTGTTATGKCTCAMATTCTGGTGAAAAACAAGGTGTTCCTGTCAGAAGTTCTTTTCTTGAGAATAAGACTGAACAGAATTTTAAGAGCGTGTCAGAAAGGGTCAGCTTGTTATCATAAAATATGAGGGAGGGCAAGAAAGCAGAAACTACATGATTATATATTAAAACCCCACAAAGTTACAAATACAGGTTTGTTATATATTTGCTGAAAATACAAAAGCTGAAGACCTCTGGGCATCACCGGGRACATCCAAAACCCCACACTGGTGCTTTGCAATGATCCCCTCATCTCACCCAAAACACCCTCCCCATGCTGACCCTTGCGTGTGCATTCTGCCTGCAGTGGCTGAGGAATCCAGGCCCCCAGCACGAGAAGAGGACCCTTTTTGGGGATGTGGTGTGCTTCCTGTTCATCACCCCRCTGGCCACTGTCTCGGGCTGGCTGTGCCTGCGCGGCGCCGTGGACCACCTGCACTTCAGCAGTCGGCTGGAAGCTGTCGGCCTCATTGCACTCACCGTGGCACTCTTCACTATTTACCTCTTCTGGACACTGGTGAGTATCAGGGGGTTTTATTTRTTTATTTATCTCGCAGGGRTGTGAGAAAGAGCRAACGAGAAGGTTAATTGCTCAGGGTGTAATTGTGGAATCTCATGGGAACGCGTGGACCGTGGCACAGAGCGTTGCTCCTGTTCGCCTCCTGTGATGGTAAGCGCTGACTAAACCTTCAAGAAACCTTTTTTCCCCACACCATTCGAGTTCCTTGGGCCAGTTTGCTTCGGGGTAGGGATTCTCAAGCCCCAAACACAGTGGCGACAGCAAGAAGGAGCCAGGGAGCATGGAAGAGTCGAAGGTGCTACAGGAGGGAGTTGGATGGAATGAAATGTGCAAAGGGTGAAGGCACAGGGCATGAAAAAAAATGATTTAGGTGAACAGCTTGGCTGCCACAGAAGATTTTTTTTTAATGGAACATCTTGCCAGTTTCACAATCCAGAAGTGTTGGATGTGGGTGCATCCCACACTTCTCCTCACGCTTGTGGTGCTGCAGGAGGTGCTCAGCTGGATACAGACACAGCCAGGTCTGTACAAACACAGCAGACCCTGCAGTGCGGGTTAAAGTGCATCCTGCTCCACATCGTGGGTCACCTGCGAGTCAGTCCATCCTGAGAGACACTTGTTCTGTGTCAGGTTGTGACACTGAGATCATTTTTTCAGGGCACTGACCTGCAGCTAGCCCAGCAGCACGAAAGGGACATAAGGGACAGCTGCCAAAATCGGTGTTTATCAAGCCGCGGTCAAGCAGTTCAGTGAAAATCCCAGGTTCCTGCTTCGTTTGGCATCTCACATCCCTCTGAGTGTGGTGTGGGACAGGGAAGGGCAGAGTGGGTGATGGGRAGCACTCAGCAGTGCCTGTGACAGGATCAGGCTGCGCTGCTGGGGCAGGGAGAGCCACTCTGCCTGCAGTGAAGCCTAAATCCGGCTACCTAAAACAGGCTGGACAAAATTCAGAGAATCCAAAGCAGTTTTATTTATTGCAGGGCCTTCAGGTGCATTGAGGGCAGTCCCAGCCCACACCCACAATGGACAGTGGCTCACGGGTTTTTCGCCCTTTCTCACTTTTGTCCATTTGCACATCGGGGCTGAATCCTCCAATTGCAGCTCAGCCAATGCAGTCATTGACTCCACGTTGGCTCCCCCAATTCTCTGTTGTTTCCATCTCTTGGGCCTGGCACAGTGAGGTGTCCTTGAGTTTGGGGCTGCAGAGGAATTGTTTTGTGTAAAAATGGGAGAGCAGGAGCTCAGCGCTGTCTGTGGAGTCTGGAGTTAAAACTCTAAAGAATTACAGGGTTACAGATACATGAAAAATACAGAAGTTGAAATCCTAATGCATCAGTGGTGCTGGCRTGGCCACATCCTACAGGACAAAAGCCAAAACGTTGGCCAATTTACCTAATACACTTAACTCACCACCACCAAAGCTGTTGGAAGCTGTAAAATGCAATTTTTAGTTGGATTTAATTAGCTGTGACACGTGGACTTAACCATCCAACCTTGATTATTAAGACTACTGCAGCATCTCAGCTTCTGTCCCTGGGTATTGCATTTGCAGAGTGAGAGGCAAAAAATCCTTTTATTCACTTTATRAATCTTACTCCTTCAAAAGCATGCAGAGAAATGTGCTACTGACATGTTTGGGGCTGATAGTGAGCCTGATGTAAATGATTTAATCAAAATTCAGTGTCTTTGATGCCCACTCAGTTGTGGACAGCGGTAACTCCACTCTGATTATCCAGGGCAGTAGGAGATGGAYGGGCTAAGGGAGCTCACCTGGGAGCCTCTTAGGGAACTGAACCACCAAATTACTGAATTTTGGAGACACAAAACTCCCCTCAGTGATGCAGGAAAGCCCCAGCCTGGGTTTCCCTGCAGGAAGGGGTGGAATCACAAACAGAAATATTAATTCCATCAAATTCTGCAGCAGCGAAGCCTTGGGACTTTTGGGATTGGGGAAAATGCCATTACACGGCTGTGCAGGGAATAGGCTGAGTGCTGCAGGGTAAAATACTCACAGGAGGATACAACATTCCTTCAGTTCCTGGGAAAATTGAGCGAAATAAAACCTCATTTTCCTCTCTGGAGGCAAAAGCTGGCGTACGGATTATTTACACACCACGAGCAGTGAACAGGAGGAATGTTATTTTTAGCACCCCACAAGTTGTTTTATCCCTCCTTCTAAAACAGACAAGTTACCCATAAAACACTGTTGCATTTATACTGTTTTTTTTATGTGTGTGCACCCAAAACGTTGGGAAGTTGGGAAACTGCTTAGTAAACCMAAGCTTTAGAGTTGCCCTCAGACAGCGGTAAAAAAAAAATTAGAAAATTAAATTGTAAATAAAATATTATATAAATAATAATAATTTCTTTTAAGCATGTTTTTAGCCCTTGCAGCACATCACTGAAAAGCAAATTTACTTAGGTAAAAGCACTCTTTTTGCAATAAGGAAAGGATCCAGAACAGGGGTCAACTCCTGTCCASAGCTCAAGAACACAAAAAATCATGGTGTGGCACATTTTACCCAAAGGTGCCAAGCCAGTTTGGACTTCGTTGTTGGTTTTTGGTTTTATTCTTTTTTTTTTAAACTTTACAAATACATCCTTTCACACAGCTACGTCTCCCACAACATTTTACTGCCACTAAAACAAGCAGCAAAGCACTTTTTTGAAAATATGGGGCCAAGTTACCTCTTTTCCCCACTTTTTGCCTGTTTTGTCCCACTGGAAGGCGTTCTCAGCCCCAGGTGCCWCCCTGCAGGATGCCAGCGGCTGAAGGTCACTGTCCCCTGTGTCCCCAGGTGTCCTTCAGGTACCACTGCCGGCTCTACAGCGAGTGGCGCCGCAACAACCAGCGCGTGATGCTGCTCGTCCCAAAGTCCTCCACCACCGTCCCCTCTGCSCAGCAGTCCCTGCTGGGCCTGCAGCCCCTCAAGAGGAGCTCCAAGGAGACAATCGTGTGAGCTGGGGTCGGATCGCCGTGGGACACGGGCACTGAGGATGCTTTYTTTGTCGGACTCGTCAGGGCTGGGCAGCGTCCGGAGCCCAGTAGTGTGATATTTCGATTTACAGAGGGATAAATCACTGGAATCAAAGTCGGCTTGGATGCTGCTCACTCGTGTGACATTTGCTGGGCTGCCAAACTTGTTTAGTTAGCAGGGACCCTATGGATTCTACAGACGTGTTAATTGTTGCATCATGTAGTGATGCAGATTTTTTTTTATTGTTTAAAGTATTAAACTGTGGTAATTAACAATGCAAAACAGGTTAAAAAAGYGCTTTGTTTTTATGATTTCTTGTTCCTACAGTACTATTCCTTTAGGCAGCTGGACAGTAACCAATATTTCTTTCTGCGTCCTAGAGCACAGCAATGGCATTTCATTTGATTTTATCTGCAGGTCCATTACACCAATGTTTTGATCATTAAAATCCATGTGTAATAAGTTCTACAAATTGGCACATTATTTAAATGCTACAAACTGATTAGAAAATTATCTTACCCATTTCCCATTTGGGAGGRAAGGTCTGAGAGGACCTTCAGTTATGAATTCAGCACGTGCCAAAGTAAAATTAGGCAGATTGCAATAATTTTCCTATCAAAARTATTATTGTACATTGCACTCAGGAGAAAAGTACTTTTCCATGCAGAAGCAACAAATTAGGCACCACATTCTTCCCTGAARTGCACATTCTGCTTGTGTGAGTTCAAACTCAGCCAATTTACTCTGCATTTACACCAAGCTGAATTTCACTCTGCTTTTGCATACAAATTAAATGAGATCATAGATAAGTTTTAGGAAAAAGGAACTCATCTCGCATGAAAAGTGGCACTATCTWAAAGCAGCAGAAAACTCCAGCTTGGCAGGCAGGATTTGGCAGAGTGTGTGCAAACCCTGACCTCTCATGGTAGCACTGAGACACCTTTTAAAAAATTTAACACAAGATTCTGTGGTGACCAAATCGAATTTGGAGAGTAAAGACCTGACTTTATTCCTGGGTGGCTTTACCCACTTCCCCTTGGGTTTATGCCCAATTTGTTCAGCAGTTCTTCACTCCCAGAAGAGACACACTTATGTAGAAATAGGCTTMTTTAAAATAACGACAGAAAATCTCATTACCAAGTGCTGCCAGAACCAGAAATCGATACAAAGCCCCTTTGCACAGATGAATTTCTTAGAAYCATGCATGGATGGCAACGCCACCATGTGTTTTGTTTTCCAAACTCTGCAGGAACTGAAAATCATAAGGAAGGCATAGCAGGAAGGCTAATAATTTGTTATTCATAAAGTTCAAGGTACTCTGGGTGTTCACCATCAGACAAGAAGTTATTTGATGTTTTTTTGCGTGCTCAGCAGGGGGTAAAAAAGCTTAGCACACAAAGCCAAATCTGTTAAGTTTCTTTATTATGTCTGTGCATGAGTCAGGCTGTGTTATTTAACAATGTTCTTTGTCAATCATGGGGATAGGAGAACCATGGGGATATAAAGAAAAAACAGCCTCATTCCAGCAGGAAGGTTCTTGCACAAGCCAAGGTGTGTAAGAAATCAGGAACCTGCAGATCTGTACCCAACAGTCTGACAAGGCTGGGGTTGGTCATGTTTGGCTGTGAATAACTGCTTCTCTTCCAGAGAAAATGTACAAGACTCTGAAGATTCAGATATCACAAAGTTTGTGATAGCCTAAAACTTGTAGTGCTGCTTTTTCTTTTTTTTTTTTTTTATTTTTAAACCTGTTCCCAAAGGTAAATAACTATCTGGATGGAAGACTGAACATGCACTTAAGCAGAGCTCCAGGTTAGAAGAAAATCTGCTGGCCAGGGGCACAGAAATAAAGGAAATCTGGCTGGKTTAGGACAGTGTTTTAATGCCTACACATAGCACTTTTGGTGAGCTTTCTTCAGAATTTTATTTCTGCTCTCGCTTCCCTGAAAGAATTGTTATTCTCAGTGAGCACACTGTTGTTGGGTTTGTTTCATGAAACCAAAAATTAGGGTGATACAGAATTAAACAGCAAAATATTCAGGAAAATATTTACTCAAGTCTGTGCACACAGATCAGCCCAGAGGTTCGGCCCAGCTCATCTTTCTATTTTTCTTTTTTGTGTRTAAAGACACTTTCTTTCTCTAAAGAAGGCGTATTGGAGCAGACTGAGAGTAAAGTCCAGTTTAGCACTGCATAACTAACCCAGTTTGTGTGCTTGGTGCAGAAGCACAGCAGAACTGTTTGGTGAAGCCACCAGAAGTGTCCTGTGGGTTTTCTTGAGGAAAGAAAAGTGGCAGGAAAAGATCCACTCAGACTGCTACCATTGCATCAAACCCATGCAGAAAAAAAAAAAAAGGGTATTCTTSCTTTTCCTACAACACAAGAACAGGGAGATGAGAGATGTTACTTCTTAATCCCACTTCTCAAGATTTACAGACAAAAGGATCTGCCAGATGGGAGCTGCTGTTTCTTCCATGAGCTGACCGTGCTGTCACATCAAGCTCAAAATTTCCATTAAAACTGGATCATCATAACAAATGTTCCACAGCARCAGCAATACCCAATTTTATCTGAACAAAGTGAAAGACAAAATCAACCGCAGCAGAAGCCACAGCCTGCAGAGCTCCTGGCAATACAACACCTCTGTTCTGCTCTCCTTAAAAAAATTAATTAAAGAACAAAAATTAATTAATGAAAGGATGAGTGACAGCCTTTTTTTTTAATTTAAAATGTCATCCAACTTCCCTCTGAGCAATTTTGTTTCCTTCTCATGCAGCTGACCTTGTCATTAACCTTCCTTTTCCAGATAAGAAGTTATATAGAAGGAACAGCACTCAACAGTGTTTGAGTAAGTATTTCAAGCTGCAAGKGATAAAAACAACTTATTCTGATTCACTGTGGAGAGTGCAGTGCAAAGTGAGGAAGTTTTACCTTTTTTACATGCTCCTTTCCCTGCAGGACTAGCCTATTTAATTAAATAAAGATTTAGAATCACCACAGCTTTCTGTTCCGCTGGAAGGAAGTCACAACAGATGCAGTATTAAAGATACTTAAAGTTTTGGTGTTGTTTGGGTTTTTTTTTTTTTGTTGCTCAACTTTGTGGTTCTGTCAGACTGAGAACTCAAACTGYCATTTACCTTTCATTTACTAAAACCAGCTTTGTACCAGTACGGTCACACAGGGCAAAGTGACAGCTCTGCAAAAAGGAACTTGGAGCCAATATGTGCAACTGACCTTTGATGCTATAGGTACCATCAGAAAGGGATATAAGGACAGATACTGAGACAGACTCACACACTGAAAGAGCTAAAGAAGCTCTCCCTTTTAAAAAAAAATCGTATTAATAATAAAATCTCTTCACTTGTTACTTTTTATGAGCTGGCACTTCATTTTACACAGAACTGGTTAATTAAAGAGGCATATCCTTGCTACAGAACTGAATATTGGGTATTCAGAAGCATCTTTAAAAGCTGCAGGGCGAACTTCTCACAGTTAAGGCTGGAAAAGACCTSTAAGATCGAGTCCCACCTCTGACCCAGCACTACCACATTCACCCMAAACCATGTCCACAAGTGCCACACMYGCAGGTTTTTTGAACATCCCTGRGMAGCCCATTCCACCCTTTCAGTKAAGTTTTCCCTAATGTCCAGTTTGAACCTGGTCTGGCATGGCAGGGGTGTTGTTGTGACCCGAGGGCAGGGCCCAGCCTGTCCAGAGCCCCCTGCAGAGCCCTCCACCCCCTCCTCCAGACCAATAAAGGTAATAAACACACCTTGTCCCAGAGCAGCACATCCTGATGATGGCACAACACTAATCCACAGCGTTATTCCACATACCAAATTCAGTTTCAGGTGCATTTCCATGTAATACAGCTTTTCCAGAAACCCAGAGCTGCATATTTCAGTCCTAAAATTGCTTTCAAGTCTTAAATCTTTTTCCTGACTGCCTCGYCACACCTGTTTGTGGCAACAAAACGTGTCCCCCACTTTGGTGTTGAAAGATTATAGAACTGACAGGAATTTCCTGCAACTCACATTCTAACTATACCAAATACTTTCCCAATAAAATCTAGCAAAAAAAGAGAATTAAGGTTGACATTCTCTGCACAAAACGSCCTCAGAAGCAACAGCAAAACATGCCACCTTCAAAACCAAGATGCTGCAGTTGCAGGGGAAAAACCAGTGTTACAAAATCATCCCATGGCTTTTATTACACAGGTTATACATATATTTTTTATATATAAAATATGTATATTGGCAAGCAAGTTAAGATTTGCTTGCCAATAATTCTTTTTGGTCTGAAACTGCACAATAGCTATGAAAATTCACATCCAGGAGTTAAATGCAGGAAAATTCTATCAATCAAACAGCTCAAGCTGCAGTGTGCCTTCCTTTATTGATCCCCCAAATGTAACTTTTCTTCAGGATTAATCACATTGTGTTTTTGTCACACTCAAGTGGGTTTTTATGCAAACCCACAAAAAAGAAAACAGGAGAGCAGCAAAAGATTGAGCAATAAATGCACACCAGGCAAAACCTGGAATAAAATAGCCAACTTCTACCATAATCCTGTCATGGATCTAGTTGAGTATTATAAATAATAAAGTGTTCCAGCATTTCATATGCCTGGAAAGGCTAAAGAGGCATTCATATCCATCACACACAKCCTCCACTCCCTTTCTAAAAAATCACCAATTCTTACCTGTTGTCCCCATTGGGACAAGGGCTTTAAAAACTTCTATTCTTCATCGAATACTTGCTTTCTTTGCCTGGAGAAAAACACTTCATAGTTATCACGTGGCCATTTCTGCAAAAGCAGCAGCATTTTTTTTTCCTACTAAAGTACAGATACTGCTTACAGTGCAGTATGAATATGAAAGGCACTCTTTCACAGATAAAAACCATCCTTTTCAATCCAGAAACCCTCAAATTAGTATCAAAATGATACACTGATAAGACAAATCATTCACGGAAAAATTAAAACTGGGACCAGCGTATAAAATTGCATAATTTACAGAAGGAAATTAATAATTAGCATCTGTTGAACAGAATTCACATATTAATTTCTTTGAACATATGCTGCTCTCTGCTTGGACAAATGTGATGCAGGTGTAAGAATCAGGGACAAGGAAATCCAGAGCAAAAGACAATTTTTAGCACAAAACTGCTGTCAATAACTCTGCAAACTAATTTGCACCGATTCTGATCACACCAGGGCTTTTATCATGTCAACTGTCAACAAAAGAAGGCAATTTACAGATTTGCTGCACAGGTCAAACCACTTGTTTCCTAAACAAATTCCTCATCAGTTTTGTTGCAGGCATGAGTGTGAAACATTCCTGGTAAAAGTGTTTATCCAGTTACAAGCAGTAAATTGCTAAAGGGTTTTCACCTGAAGAGCGATGCAATTTGTGTCTTATGCCAGTATCAGACAAGGATAACCAAGATATTTTGCCAGCTCTAGGAAGGGCTGGATGCACCTAAAAATTATTGATGTAAAAGTAGCAATAAAAAGAGACACCAAAATTTTAAGCACGAGCTGAACACTTCTGTAAAACAAACTGGGATATTCTTCTGGTCTCATTTCCTGGTGAACTGCCCCCAGAAAACATRAACACATTCCACACACAGAGCAAAAGAGGTAATTTTCCAGGAGGGTGGTTGGATCCCTTTCCAAAATCCACCTGTATTGGAGTAATTTTGGCAGCAGCCACAACAGGAGRGGGTGAATTCTGAAAGCAGCTCCAAACTAACAGGAAGAGCAGCTCTGTAGAACACCAAAGGATGACAAAAAATTATGATAAAAGTTGGCATTTTCTCCATGCAGTGGTGTAAAACACCTCTCTCCACAAGCTTGAGGATGATGTTTTTCAGTCCAACYTTCCTTTGGCAGTCATCAAAATGAACTTCTGGGCTTTAGGGTCTTGAAAAGACAAGCTGCCCTGATCAATAAAACAGAATTTGTGGAACTCTGGAAGGGCAGGAGGTGTCAGGTTGTTGCTGCACAAATATTAAAGAGACAAATAAAACAAGCCCTCCACCTTGTGGCAGGATGTTTCACTGCGAGGGTGTGCACAGATGCAAACTCACATTCCACACCAGACAGTTTTTTTTTTCTCAAAACTCCTTCTGCTAATTTACAGGAATTCTTGTCACAGAAAAAAAAATTAAAAAAAAACAAACAAAAAAACGCAACAAAACAAAAAACTGAAAAAACCCACCACACTTCTAAAACCCGTATTTCTCCCACTGTCATCAAAGAACATGTTCTACAAATGTTACAAGCCAGAATTTGATTATACAGGAAGGTTCCTACCATGACCTAAGAATTGTCCCTCAACCTTGTTTCCAGCTTCTGCTGGCACAAAAATGCTACTGTGTTGTTCACAAGAAAAGGGCTTTTCCATGATAAAAAACGTTAATTTTGCCATGAAAAAAACAGCCAACTATTTTTTTCTTAAAAAAAAACTAAAYAAAAACCAAAACAARCCACCCCAAACAAAAGATACACCTACATCAAAAACAAAACAAAACCCCCAATTACAAAAAATGCAACAAATAAAACAAAACCCCCCCAAACAAAAAATACCCAACACCAACACAAAAAAAACAAACCTCACAAAAACCACACAAAAAACCCAAAAAACCCAAACAAACAAGATAAACCCTACCAAAAAAACAGAAAGAAAATCCCCAAAACTGAAACAATATAAAAAAAAAAAAGATAAAAACCCTCAGCTTTCCAGTCAACTTCAAAAAATCTGGCCATGCATTTAAAAATACATTCAGACTATGCCAAAGGTAACTATTTTACAGTTTCTCTTTTAAGTTTCTCTTTATGTTATTGTGCCTGCTTAGACTGCTCAGCCTGGTTCTTGCATGATGAAGTAAAAAAGCCAGTCCAGTAAGAACAGACCCGTGAACAAAGATGAGCACAAATGCAACAGGGAGTGAATAAAGTTCTAAAGAATTGATTTCTAAAGAATTCTAAATTCTAAAGAATGTGAAGTCATGTTAGTCATTATTCAGAACTCTTTGTATCTCAAATGCCACTGCTCCATTTTTACACGAATGTTCCTGTAGCTCCAAAGCCCACCAAGGATTCAACATTCCTTGCTCAGTTCTAGAAATGAACAAATTCCAAAAACTTTACTTTGTAACACAGAGATGCTTTATTAAACCTTTTTTTCAGACATCAGAATAATGTGAAAAGGACAGAAAAAACTTTCAACATTGGCAAAATTACAACTGTTTCCCATACAAATGTAGACTAGACCTCTAGTGACTTTGTTTTTTTTACTACAAATTGTAAACAAGTAAGGCAATCCATATTAAAACAGCCTCCTAATTTGTTAGAAAAAAACACATAAGAAAATGTAAGCTGGTAACACTATCTTAAACAACACAACTACAAGGTGTAACATGAATCCTCTTCCAGAATAAAATCTCTAATCCAATCCCCRACAGCACCTAAATACAAAGAGGTCGTAGCAACTAACCTAGAGTGGTAAAATCTAAAAAAAAATCGATCCCCAAAACACACTGGAATATTTCTACTCCAGCAAGGTTTCAATAAAAAGAGACTGGCATGTAAATCTGAGAGAGACAAGAATTCTCACACAGCTCCCTGTGRGGAGCCACCAGCTCATGTCCTGCGAGGAAGTGTAAGATACTTGTAACAAACCTTCCTTTTCGTTTCAGTGGCAGAGGAAATTAAGGCCATCAGACTCGCAGCTTTAAAAATTCACAGACAGGAAAAATAGAACGTTGTGCTTCTCAGAAGGCTCTGTTCTGCAGGCAGGGATTACCACGGGKGGAGGAACCTGGAGTGGCTGGAATTTCACATGACCACGCAGCTTCTGTTGGATGCTCTTTGCTCTGCCTGTTGCAGACAGAGAGAATAATTTAAAACAAACAAAAAAAAAATACCCAAAACAAATCCCTCAAAAAAAACAAAAACAAAACAAACCCAAAAAATAAACACAAAAATTGAAAAACCACCCCCAAAACCCAGAAAAATCTACCAAAAAACCAAAAATAAAACAAAACAAAAAACCCCAAAAAACAAACAATCAAACCGCCCCAAACCCAACAACAACAAAAATATCCAGCACGAAGTATTCTCCTACTCAAAAAAATCTACTGTATGGAATTATTTACAAATCAACATTTATTATTTAAAGAAATCTGTAAATATATTAGAAGAAATAATTATTTTTAATATATTAAATTATTGGCCTGGTGTGGTGCAAGCAAGAGTCAACAAAGCTGTACAACCAGTTATATCCTGGAATTAATATTACATGTCCTTTCCTATATGGGGTAACAAAGGACAGGTACCACAAGAAACACAAATAATTGCCATGTTTGAATCAGGGAGCATGTGCAAGCACTTTGAGAAGTTTTATCTAAAGAAATCTCACATCTCTGTAGCTTTCTGTGAGTGAAATTGSCAAAAAACTCTCCCTGCAGGTGAACTACACAACTCCAGACACCACACGAGCAGGTGGATGCACTTGAGAACACCCTGCAATAAAAACCTGACTACTCTCCACGCCACAAAAGTATGATTTAGTCACAGGTCTGTAGTCATGGTTGCAAAAAAAAATTATTTCCAAAGCAGTCCATTTTTTTTGGGCTACAAAATTTCATTTTTTCAGCATGCAAGGGACATTTTCTCTCACAGTGTTTTCAAATCTCAAGTTTTCTAAATCAGAGAAAATACGTTAACAGAAGACACTAACATAATGTTCTGTATCAGAAATATAGAGATTTGAATTCTCAAAACCTTCAGTAAATTTTGGTGTACCAGTTTAAGCCAAACTTCACTATAAAAAAATGGCATGGGGGGGAAATCTGATCAGGAACAGAGTTCAAGGGAAAAAAAAAATCCCGTCTCTTTAAACTTTTAAAGAAATGTTCTTCTCTGCAAGGAGATATATTAAGCAATATTTTTACACTGGTTCCAGTAACACAGCTCCAYGCTTTCATTAATCACTGAATTAAAAAATCCACACTTGATCTCTAATTTTTTTAAGAATTCATGACTTATTTCTCCATTTTTTTCCAACATAAATGACCCTGWTAACCCGAAGAGAAAATACCTGCTGGCGGTAAATGTCTTCCTCTTCCAGAGCTTCAGCTGCTTCTTCCTCAACTTCTTCATCTTCCCCTTTACGTGCTGTTGTTTTGAACACAGTGCTTCTCTGAGCAACCTCCTGCAACACATTTTTGAGACTTGACCATTCAAAATAAATCTTCTGTTGCTCACCTGCTTCCAGCTTTGAGAAATGAAAGCACCTGCAGCTGGAAAAGCTGTTTCTACTCATTTTGTTTGTATGCTTTTCAGGTATTTGCTGAGCATAAACAGCTTAGTTTTAAATGTCTTAATGATTAAAAGGAGTCTTTCTAACAAAAAAACTCATCAAGCTTTTCCAAAATCTGCATTTTTCATATACATTTAAATATTTTCTTTTGATTGCAGCATACCACAGTAATTATGCCATTCCAAGTTTTGAAAGACACCTTTCTTGAATTAACCCCCTCACTGCTCCAAGTGAATTTCACTGCAACAATCCTCACTCCTCATAAGCACGCAAGCTTAAGGAAAACCAATTTAGAAGACAAATTACTGAAGAGTTTACTGAAACTTTCTTTTCAAAGCATGTTCTAAGGCACTGCTCAACCCCTGGCACGAGGAAGGTGTCTGAACAAGTTATTTTTTTAATACTTAGACTCGATACAGAGGAAAAAAAAATCACAAGCTTCAATGAGAGGCATTTCTAAACTGCAGCTAATTCTCCAAAATGGGAAACCTTTACTGAATGCTGCAGMGCATTCCTGTGTGAAGCCCTAACCTGCATCTTTGGAGGTGATGCTGATCACAGASTGATTTTTGCCTTTTTCCTTTTATGTATTTGTAACATTCCCAGTACTTTTCCCTACCCTTTTACCCAGCTTCATGAACAAACACATTCCAGAGCTCCAAGTCCCAGGGGGCACAAGGTCCCTGTCCTATCTTGGTTCCTCCTGKGGACCTGGAACACCTGGAAGGTCTTCAGGTCTCATTTTCATAAACAAGGGTGGGAGGCTGCAGAGAAGAGGTTTGACCTGGGGGAATTGCATCCCCACTTGGCCTCCTAATCGGTATTTTTTACAACTATGCTAATTTCCTACAACCTATCAAACTGCAATCACCCCTGTGGGGGAGGGCTTTGGTGAATATTTTTCCATGAGTGCCCCTGGAGCTCCAATAAAGACCCAATTTTATATTCCCCCCTTTACTAAAATCATCTCCAGTTTCATTTCTAGGCTGAAAAAGGCAACAGTGCCACCACAGAAGAGGCTCAGACAGATCTGAGGTACTTTACCTCTCCCTGAGAGTTTTTCAGTACAACTTTCACATCTTCACCAGTGCCCCAGGAGTTCTGGTTCTTCCAGATGAGGTCAGTGGGAGGGCTTGCAGTCACTCCAGCATTTGCAGCCCAGATCTGTCAACAGAAGTCACACATGAGCAATGTCTGCCAGTCTCACACGTTCCCAGATTAGTTATTCAGTTAATTTTTTTTTTGAAGGGCACTTGTGAATCTCTTCTAGCTATGAAAACCATCTTCCAAAGCCTTGTGCAATAAAACACATGTTTTAATGCAGAGTTGTTGAATATGTAAGGACACCTGTATATAGTGAAAGTTACAGCTTCATACAGAGAGTAAGTTCTGAAAAACACCTCTCTGTATTGTCCCAGCTACTGACACACCTAAYTGTGCCCTACACAAAGACAGCTGATTATTTTTTTGAACATGTACATAGAAAGGACAAAACTAAAAAACTTAGTGGGTCATTCTGACCCACACAAGTTGGCCTAAAATCCATTTCAGGTGAGCAGCTGAAGCTTGACAACTTACTGTCACAGTCTGGCCCGCTTTTAGTACATATCTTGAGGTATATCTGTAACTTGCAGAAGTGTCTCCTATTTTTCTGATCATCTCCCAACCTCCCATGGGTTGATCCTAAGAAAAGAGAGAAAAAAAAATTTCCATCAGCATTCATTTTCTCTTRTGTGTGCAGGGTATTTTATCTTTGAGGTTGTGACACTTCCAGTAAAACTTTCAGTAAAAGGGTTTATTATCACTTGATCCTCAGCATRGAATTACAGTAATTTTAGGTATATTTATCTTACCTCTTTTATGAAGCTAAAGCTTAATACATCCCRCTTTTGAGTTCTGATATTAACTTAACTAATGTTTATGATTTGCATCACTTGGTCCAGAAAAGTACTTATTAGTAATATGTATTAAATATTAAAATCCCCTTACAATTTTTTAATGTTTTTGGAAGTACAGAAAGCTTGGCAAGCAGGCTTCCTAGAAAACAAAATATTGCTGTTAGTATGCTTGAAATATTTTGATATAAGCCACCTGCCACCATATACTSCCTTGCAAGATCTACATTATTTTTTTCCTATCAACTACTCAAAAAGCATTAACGAACCACATAGAAGTCATCCTTACAAAATGACTGCTCCAAAGCAAGAGTAGGTATTTTTGAAATCCAAAATAAGAGCAGTAGTACTTTTTAAATTCTTCCACCAACAGTTTAGCATCATCTAACAGTTGCTACTGGATTCCACCCGGTTAAAATTATCTAAAATAAACAAATCTTACATATCTTAATGGATGCTGACGTTTGGTTTGTCACTGCACCAAAACATACAATACTTAAAAAGGATTTTATACATCTTTTCAATCTATTTATTTGCAGAAACTGCCAAGCACTTGTGAAGGTTCCCCAAGTACAGCTTAACAAACTGCATAGCAGGGAGTTCCTCAAATCTAGACCCCCTAGAAATGTGCTAACCACCCATGGTTACTGGGAACAAAACAGATGCCTCTCCTTCCTTATAAAACAATTAATGTGTAGGCAAATCAAATAAAAAGCAGGAAAAAAATCTATGTAGCAAACAAATATGTGTGTCAGGGGGGAAGCCCAAAAAAACCTCAAAAAAGCAAAAAAAAAAAGGGAGGTTCTGACTCAATGGAAGTAGTTGATAACTAAAATTTATGTTGAATAGTTCATATTATATATTATTATTATATATTTATAATTACTATATTATATAATTATGTCAAAATATATATTATTTATATTAYATAGTATAAAATTTATATTAAGTGGTTTATTATTAAAATTGAGTCATCTAAACACTAGAGTGTCTRGAAGAAGAAAGTTGTCAAGGTTTCTTGAATTCACTGAATGAGACCATCACTCTCCAGGCGCGGTAATTACAATCCACATTATCTGGAGGAGCCTATTCATGTCCTCACTGATTAGAGGGGATGGGGACACTTGGAACCAGGCCAGCCTTTGTCACCTAAATCATCACCAGGAGCAGCCTTTTAGTGAAGACGAAAGGACAGAATGCAGCTGTGCACACCTCTGCACACAGCTGAGGCACAGGTGGCACAGGCAAGAATTACTGAAACCTTCCCTGAAATCAAGGCTGCAAGAAATCAGRTCTTGTAATCCTGGTGTCCCAGTGAGACAATGCTCAATTATCTCTTCTCCCAGACAAAGGATTTGAGAATTTAAGAGTCCACAAACTCCAACCCTCCTGTGATGACTTGTGGAGTTTATATAGCATAGAACTTGGGCTTTTCTTAAGCAAAAATTACAAATTATGTCAGTGGAGTAAAGGCAAAAGGTGGAAATGTACAGAACAGCATAATTTTGAGGGCAACATAAGGAAAAGTTGTGATTGTTTGATTCTGTGAACAGGTTGGAGTTTATATTTGGAGGATACAAATACCTGCTCCAACGAAGAACCCTTTGATAAATGACAATCTCAGCAGTCACTGTAACAGTGACTTTGGCATGGGAACTGAGGGCTTGGCTTGTGGGTGCAGCCAAGAAGAAAAACTATGCATGCAGATACAAGGGACACTGGCAATTAATTTAATTTAGACATTTATTCTGCATCAGTAAGTATTTCTTTGGGGCCTTTTTAAGGCAGAGAAAGTGCTGAACAGGCTCCTGAAGAAGCCTGGTGTCTGCTTGCAGAATTTTTTGCCAAGAACAATGCAGTCTGTAAAATTTCACAGGTACATCRCTTGCAGGGCAGAGCTCTGAAGTGCAAGGTAACAATGTGGTGGGCGGGTGGGTCACCTTGCAGTGAAACAAAAGCACTGAAAACCATCAGGATAAAGTCACCATCAGCACAAAACAGTGTCTGAAAGCTTTCTTAGAGGCACACCAGTTCCTTCATGCCACAAGCTCCAGGGTCAACAGAGCCCAGGAGCTGAGAGGACGCCGAGGACGCCCCCGTCCCTCTACTCGTGACATGCGTGGTGKCACTTCCAAACCTGTTCAGAGGTGTTCTTCAAGCGGATGAACTTCCCATCCACGTCGATCTCCTCGATGGACACGTTTCCCGTGGCGGAGGCTGAGTGGGAGATGGTCACGCTGCTGCTGGCTTCCGACTCCTCCACGTCAATCCTCTTCCTCTTGCCGCCGGTTGTGCGGACRCTGCGGCTGGACGAGGCCCGCGAGACGGTCACCCGGGAGGAGGGGCTGGGCGAGAGCTTCAGCCTGGGTTGGGGAAGGGGGGAAACACACAGAARTATCACAGCAGAGAAAAGGAGGCTCAGGGAGTGGCCTTTGTGCTCTGCACAACAACCTGGCAGGAGGGTGAAGCGAGATGGGGTCAGGCTCTGCTTGCAGGGAAGGTGGGACAGGGTGAGAGGAAAAACTCAGGTTGTGCCAGGGGAGRTTTACACTGGGTACCAGGAGGAATCTCTTCACTGGAAAGGCAGTCAGGCATCACCCAGGGAAGCAGTGGCATCGCCATCCCTGGAAGTGTTGGAAACACAGGTGGATGTGGCACTTGGGGCACAGCTCAGTGCTGAACAGGGCAGCACTGGACTCAAATCTTTTCCAACCTCAATGATTCCACGATTTGATTTTTTTCACCTTTTTTTAAATAAACTTTCTTCCACCGCCTTCCTGTAGATTTATGCAGCAAKATAGTAAACAAAGTGTGTTACATGAAGAAGTAAAGCCTTAAGTACTTAAGATGTGAACAAAACATTGTCAAACAGCTGATTAATGTTCCTGGGGCAGAGAATACTGGTGGACTACTACATTAAGAGCATAAAGGCATTTCTGTGCATTTGTTAAAGAACCAAAAACCCTAGGAAGACTTAAGCCACTGTGGGAAATTTATGCAAAAACCCAATGGGCATAAAAGCTTTGGCTATTTCATCTGCACAGTTGAGAAGAATCAGCCTTGAGCAGCTCAGAATACAGCTGTGATAGARGTGAAAATCCCAGTACTCATAAACTCTTGAGGCCAGATATGGGAAATGCTGCTAGTTGAAAAGCTGGGCAATCACAATGGCTATTAATTTGTTTTAATTATTCTTTCCTTACAGAAATTTGGCTAACAATTAAATAACCTTGCAATTAATTTTGAAAAAGGATATTAACCATGTCACCAAATAGGAATACAAATGACAATTACTTCTTYTGTGCTGGATATTATCTAAAAAGAAATATGTTTGCTGCCTTGAGGRCTGGTCTAATACTCAGTGTGCTTGGTTTCAAGGTGACTTAGAACCATGTCAGACAGGAGGGGGCAAAAACAGTGCCCTGGAAAGCAGCCAAGCACCACTAAAATCATYTTTTTAACAGAAAAACAGACAAGTGAGGGAGCACAGAGATAACAGAGACACTGCAATTTGTTGCTGCTTTCTTTCCTACCTCTCCTCTTCCCCCTCTAGCAATTTCCGGTATGCATTGATCTCCATGTCAAGTGCCAGTTTGACATCCAGGAGCTGCTCATAGTCAGTCAGCTGCTCCTGCATCTGATTTCTTATCTCGGCAATTTCCTTCTCTTTCTCCACCAGTGTTTTGCGGCAGTTCTCCTGTTCCTGGGCCAGGCTGCTCTCCAGCTCCTGTGCTCTGTCCTGCCAAGCTCTAGACTGGGAAAAAAAAGCATTGAAAATGTCAGTGACAGTGCAAAGGAAAGCCCACCCAAGCCTCCACGTGCTCTGATATTCAGGCAACACGGAATTCAAAACACCGTTACACATCCTCCCCTATTTCTGAACTCCAACTCACCCGTATTCAACTTCCTGCTCTGCACTTCAGCCTACCAGAAACACAAACACTTCAAGCTCCAATAAAACCTGCAAATCCTTGGAAAAACAGCTACTTGCTCCATTTTTCTGAGGTCTGAAAATATGTTATTATACTTGAAATCACCCAGCAAAGAAAAATTGAGCTTAAGAGTTAAGCTGTTTAACACGTGCCAGACTGAACATAGGAATAGTCTTAAGCCGCATCRGGGGAGGTTTAGGCTGGACATTAGGATGTGAATTCCTGTGAATTTCTTCAGAGAAAAGATGGTTGGACATTGGAATGGGCAGCCCAGGGGGCAGGAGGTGGAGTCACCAGCCCTGGAGGTGTTTAAGTGCTTTGTGGTTTCCAGATGTCTGTTTTGTGCTTTAGCTGACTGCTGYCAATCCTGAATTCTGGGAGGCAGCTCCTCTGAAGGAACAGGGGTTGTTGTCAGTGAAAACCTGCTTGCCTATCACCAGAGCCTCCAAGGCTTGCTCACAGTGTGGTGATAAGCACTCCTTGAAGAAACCTAGAAACCTGTCTCCTGCTTCAGAAATTCTATCAGAGCCAGCACATCTTAAATTGCTGGCTCTGGAATGTTTATCAAAGAGAGGCCAAGCGATGGCAGCTGTAGRGTTTACTTTCCATAAGCTTTCATCTGTTTGATAGCCCCCTGAGACTTAATTTTTAATTTTTTTTTTTAATTAAAGGACAGACGCGGGAACCAATCACCCCACAATCACCAAGTTTGCTTTGCATGCACCCAGTTTGGGAAATCATCCCAATCCATGGAGAGAGAGCAGAGAGTCTACATGTCTGACACATGGGGACCAGTGCAACTGGTTGTCAGATAAGGAATTTAATAAATGGGGTTGTGTGTCATGTGGAGTATCACGGCAGAAACTACTACAGAGCTCAGTGCTGGCAACTCAAACCAGACCAGCACCAGGGATCAGTGTTCTTTCTTTTCTTCAAGAAACTAAAGCTTAACTTAGTGTTAACAAAATGGAAGATGAAATTGTACTAATTGACATCACAAACATTACCAAAACAAACCCCCCAKACAGACAGATAAAAGTTTCTTTGGTAGAAAATCACAGCCTAACTGACAGAAGTTGATTTTCACACAAACACCGCTGCCAGCTCTCTGAACCAGGCTGTCACTCCTGAAGTAACAGGTCAGAGGTAATTAAGTGAAAAATCTGTTGACTGAATCCCCAGAAAAGATRATGGCAATCTAAAGGCAGAAACAAGATCCAAGTGGCCAAAACTTTCCACCCAGTTCCTGTGTAATCTCATGCACATTCATTACACCACCTGATCTTTTCCAGAGACCAACTTGACTATATAAAAGGAAGTCTCGTACTAGGATCTGCCAGTTTAGATGGAAAATTAGGAAATAATGTCCCCTGCCCTTACATTTTTCACTTGAAATGCACAGAATTTTTATGTCCTGCTGCAGTCTACTGTACAGGAGGAAYATAGTTCGAAATGTATCACAGAAAGAATCAAACAGTAGCAGTATTTTATATTCTTTAAAAAATTTAAACTTTTTGTTGCATTTTCAAGACAGTTACAAAAGCTTACTGCTGAACCAAGGCCGAACATTTTCCATTTTCACTCTGAATTTCCCACTGCAGTGCACACAAAGTTACAAACGGGCCAGTACTGAACATACYACTTGTCATACTTCTCTGGGTGTGATCTATGCCCTCTGTAATGTAGGAATAACCAATTCCTCCTCTAAAAATGCTCAAGTACAGTTATTTGATGTATTTACTCAGTCTCATATCCGTAATCTGGGAAATGTAACTTAGGGGTTTTTTTTAGATGTCTAGATGCAAACTGGATCTAGGATGAAAAGGGACACTGAAAAGAAACTGCACATTCCAGTTCTGGCTTTGAGTGGTGCTTTGTAGAGTTCTACAGTGGGCTGCCCAGTCAATACTGAAGTGCTCAGAGTGTCAAGAATTTTTAATACAGTTTTGTCTCAAATTGCCTCATCTACGCACCAGAATTTTCACAAAAGTCAGTTAACACCATCCCGTTTCAAATACCAGCTTTGCAGCAGACTACTGAACAGCAAAAAAAATTAAGGTCAAAAGGAGACATTGAGGAATTTGTAAAAGTACAGAAWACTAGTAGAGAAGACAAATTCAAGTTGTGATGCTGAACATCCTTAAAAGTTRAAGGAAAGAGAGACCTTAAATACAAAAATCAACAACTGTAATGGAAAGAAAGTCCTTTAACACAGAAATCAGCAGCTGTGATTAGCAGGACSGAGGAGGCAGAGCCAAGGTTACCTCTTTCTGGAGGCTGGCAATGTGGGAGGACAGGCTGTCAATGCGGATGCGGCTCTCATTCAGCTGCTCCCTGATGGTGTTGGCCGCAGAGCTGCTCATCTCCGAGGACAGCCTGGCACTCTCCAGCTGCAGGACACCAAAATTAAGACATCAGCTGCAAAGTAACTTTCACTAGAAGGAAAAAATGAATCACTAAAAACCCACAAGCAACGCTAAGCCACCAAGTTCCTCTCTGCACACAGTGAAACATTTCTTTCCTTAGGGGTAAAATATGGTTCCCATACTGGATTGCCCTGCTTGGAATTCCAATTCTCTGAATATTTACTTTAGGATTAAAACCTTCCCTAGTAGGCATTAGTAAAGTCAAGCTATTGAGTTCAGTTTTCATGCTGGCCACAGTTCATTTAATATGCTTAAACTGAAGAAGCTAAACTGAAATWACCAATTCTCTAAAAATAAGCAAGCTTGTTAACCTTCAGCCATTATAAATAAATTGATAATGTGCCTTCAGATTACAGTACCAGTGCCCTAAATCACTGCTCCTTCATTCTATCATTTCAATCTCAAATAACTTTATAAAACAACTTCTATAAAGTACTTTCTATAAAATAACTAAATCATTCCTGCCACACACCCCTTTAAGTTGCACCACAGACTTACTGAAATTGATGATGATGATGATGCAAAGGAATCTAATTTTTTTATTTAAATAAGATTCCAAATACACAGGAAAGTATTCCTGAYGAGAAAAATCAAGAAAGCAATGAGAAGATGCATTTTTGGCTAGATCTTAACTTAAATAATCTTTCCCAAGCTAGACTGGAGATAAGCAGGCTGAAAAGACCAAAATCTATGATAATAAATTCCTTTTGCATTAACTTTTTCTGCTGTACCATCTTGCTTTCAAAAAATACTAACTGCAAAAATTACAGCCACAAAAACCAGGTCCAGTTGAGACATCAGAGTGCCTCTTGATGTAAATGCTGAATAACAGCAGAGGAAGGAAATGATGAAGTATAACTGATTTCAGCTTTCTGTCTAGATGAGTGAAAAACAGAAGTTGCTGGGCCTTGTAAGACTTCCCCATGTTTTGTACAGGGTCACAGGACTCTACTTTCTCAACAGGTTCTACTATGAATTTTTACACAAAATACAGGACACTTCACTGATCTTTTTTCAGTATCATACTTAACAACAAGATTCATGAACTTTCTGTGAATTCACAGCAATCCCAGCATTAATCACTTTTCCCCCCAGATCATCTTTGCACAATGCTTCTATCCCTTCTGTTATTGTACTTGATGAGGATTAAACCTGCTCCCAAAGCGAGATGTAAAAATGCAAATTCAAACTCAAACGCAGGCTAATTGCACACCAAGCTCCCTCATAAAGCCACTAATTATGGTATTAAGCAAAACAAAAACAAAGTACATCAAGCAGCTGTGTGAAAACATGTTCTCACTTTGGAATGGTAAGTCTCTTCGAGCTCCTCTTTGTACAGCTTCACTTGTGCATCGTGCTGCTCTCTGATTTCATTCAGGGCTTGGGCCAGTTTGTGCTCATATTCAATCTGACGCCCAGAATCCACCTCAACTAGACGAGTTTCATGCTTCCTTCTTGTCTCATTGATTTCCTGTGAGGGCCAGTAAAACAAGACACATTCAGGACAAAAATTTTATAAGATTATCCTGCTGAATAAAGAGTAATGCAGGTTCTAGCATTACATTATTTTGACATGAAACTTTCAGTAGAAACAGTCTCCCCAGTCTTGTTTTGCAATAGCCAGCCAGTAAAATAAGAGCTARGATACCATCAGTATTTTTTTCTAAGAGTTGTCTGAACTTTCGACAACTACACCTCAGTATCATTAGATTTTAGAAACCCATCCCTGATTTCTTGAGGTATCCTCTGTCGCTTGCACAAAATCAAACTGTTGCCAAACRGAACAGTCTCTCCATTTTCCCCATTAACTTGTGTGCTTGTCTGTGCTTTCTCTGGAAAGAAAGGGATTCCAACAACATGAAATAAAGCTGGAAATACCACTAGCAAGAAAAAGTACTCACGGAACAGGAATACTTTTTCTCCTGGAAAGCCTCAACTGCTACAGGTAAAAGGGAAGATGGCAAGAAAAGATTCTAAAAGACAACTACTCATCGATTTTTGTTTCATTATTCAAAAGCATCCTTTTAGAAAGGTTTGATTAAAAGGACTTCAGGTCCACCATACCTGTTKGAGTGTTCCCCTCCACTTTATTTCTCATAATGGATTATGTGGGAAATCACTAACCTGGTTTCTCATTACCAAGAAAGGACATGTGCATTGCATACCATGATAAGAATTTAACATGAAAAAACACGACGAAACAACAACATGAAGTTATTTTACCACACCAATTCAGAGTTAAAATAATGTTTCCTGGAAAAAGGAAGTAAGAAATCTTCATGCTAGAGCAGAGGTAAGCCCTGCTTTGTGCAAGAGATCAGACAACTAGCAGAGGTGCCTCCCAACCTAAACCATTTTCCTATTCGAGAATGACTTCCCAGTTGTCTTCYTCCCTTTCAAAATATTAATTCCTGAGACTGAAGTATTTACCTCTTCATACATATTTTTACGGAATTCCAGGTCCTCAATGAGGCTCTGACAACGGTTTTCAAGGTCCACCTTCTGCAAGGTTTCATTGATAAGCTGGTCCTTGGCAGCAGCTAAAGAAGCCTCAAGCTTTAGGAAATAAAAAGAATTGATGCAAAAATTATGCAGCAGAATTCACACAACACAGTGACCTCAGCCTCACAGAGCCTCAGTTAGTTACATACTTAACTTTACAATCGAATCCCAATATTTACCAATATTTACCAATATTACATATTACACACACATTTTTACAGTTGCTTATACAAGTGAGTTCTATATATTTCATGTCAGTAACTGGCATTAAAATTGTTATTATTAATTCTTAAATTAAAATGAATTCTTATTAATTTTCTTTACAGATCATAACTTCTAATACATGGCAAACACCAATTTCCTGGTCTCCACAATCTGTCCTCTCGAGGTGGTGTTGCTCAAGATCACAAATCRAAAGGCTAACAAAACTAGGACAGGAGGTTTTTTCCCTCATTGTTCCATGACAATATGGAGAACCACAGGCAGAACCAAAAGGAGGGCAGAGAGAATCACYGTTACCTGTCAGTTATTATCTGTTCTTATGAAGTCAGCCTGCCCCCAAAACACTTCTGAAATGTGCCAAMTGTACTTCCAATCTCGACCTGCTTTCTTTTAACATCCCTGGCAATTTCAGCATCTGCAATTTGAAGAGCTCTCTCTTCCATCATTCATGTTATTAACAGTAAAGGACTCAGAAACCTACTCAGCACTGGTTCTAGTGTTGAAAGTGTAGCACAATTTGTTCTTCCTGTGACTAAGAGGATACATTTTCAAGCTGTTTTTGGGTTACAAAGTTATATTTAATCACAACAGCAGTTCACAATATAGAAAACCACCTCACCTGCTCACAGAACCTGATGGTTAAATATTTTTTTTTCTCACCTCTCTAATTTGCTCTTTCAAATCTTCAGTTTCACCCTCCAGACTTTTCTTATCACCAAGGGCTGTGGCCAGTGCAGCTTCTTTAGAATTCAGGGCAGCCTCATATTCACGAAGTTTGACTTGGGCTCCATTGAGGTCAGATTCCTTTTTTGCATAGCTGGAATAAACCAGAGAAGGTGGTTAAGAAAATCTAGAAATGCCCCCAAAAATGCTAACTAACAAAGCAATCTGAATCTCAAACCTAAGAAACATCTGGCAAAAATATTTTGTCTTAGCTAAATTCACTGTGCTTTGCAGCACCCTTCTAATCACACATTAATGGCAAAGTTCCACAGACCTGAAGGAACAGACCCAAATTCTGTCTACACAACAATACTGGCCATCATGGAAAGCTGCACTGGGGCAGAGGTGAATGTGATTTCTTTATGAAGGCAAGCACACAAGCTTTTGAAACTACCTTCAAATTAGGTTTTGTGTCTATGCAAGCAGTCAAGCAGTTTCTAGGTGYTTATACCTAAAGCAGCATGTTCAAACAGAGAAATGGAACGGGGTAAAAAAAATGAAGTAATGCCACATGAACACAACCCCACACTCTTCAGGCTAAGTTTACTATCTACAAATAATGCTACAGACTACTACCAAAAGCAGGAGAAAGAAAACCCATATTCATGAATAAAAATATTTGCTGTCCTCAGATGGCACAAACAGCTATGTTTAAATGTACAAGTTATTCCACCTTGGTGTTCATCCTTTTTCTCCCTGGAATATTCCCATTTCTCTATCAAGAGCAGCAGCACTCAGAAGTCCTAGAATAGTTTTAATTGAACTACGAACATTTAACAGGAATGGACAGGTTTAGGGTCAATACCACAGCTGGCACATCCTTCTTCAGGTGTCACACTTTACTTTCAGGATGTGAAAAAAACCCCTAAAATTAAAAAAAAAAAAGCAGAACTAACAACATAATGCTGAGAAGACTTAAAATTGGATAAAGATTGATTCAGAATACATCCACCACTCTTTTTAATTACTGTACAGCTTATAAAACACAACAACGCTTCATGACAAAAGAGACCTAATGCAAAATCAACAGGATTTTAAAAGATTCTAAAATATTTAAAAGGCTTTTTACCCCCCAAGATTACCTGCACTTAACATCACGCTCAGGAGAGGTGCCTGCAGTGAGAGGGATTCAGGGATGTCTGGAAGTTTCTGCACCACAGCCACGCCACATGGCAGGCTTTACGCAACAGACTTAGCGCTCGCTAATCCCGACCCCGTGGGATTAGCACCTGCTCCCCCGTGGCATCCAAGGGCCAGCCTGGCAGCCCCTGAGACACGAAAAACACACTCCCCTGCACTCAGCTGTTTCCTGCTGCCCCRCACCACCCAGCCCCTTTGTGGCATTTCAATGCTCAGACCCACAGCTCAAACAAATGCACAGGATTTAGGGTTTGGATACATTTAGGGCTTCCAACTCYCTGCATTATTCACTGGAGTTCTGTCCTGTCCTTCCTCTCCCACCCAGGGAGCTGTTGAAGCTTCAGCATGCAAGGAAGAAGAGCAAAAAGAGGGAAGGAAAGGTGTCTTGCTTTGGTATGTCTGTAAGAACAATTTTCTTCATCACCCATTAGGAAGCACAAGGGCCTACAGCAGACATTTGAGGTTTGATMACTGCGAGAAAAAGCCTAAATCAAAACACGACAAAACTGCTTCTCTCATGCTGAAACCAAGCCTAGAAAGCCAGATCCTGAAATGGGAAAGTTGCAGAGCCACAGCCACAGATGCTCCCCAGGCCGACCCAAATTATCCTGGATTCTGAAATACCGAGACTCCCAAAAATACACCACCATCCAAAGAGTGTGGATATCTTAAAACTACTTGGATTTTAAATTCTTTCAATGCAAATACCTTTTAAATGCTTTTACAGACTGGAAGACAGCTGAGATGAGCTTTCTTGCCGCACATCAGCAGAGAAAAAAAGGTCATAGAAGTGGGCTAGCAACAACAACATGATTAAAATCCAATGTAGCACCTGTACCACAAAGAGTAACTATTACCAGTTAGATCAGCCCTTTCTGGCTTGTTTGCAACCAGACTGTCTGAGAAGCCATACTATAATTTAATCCAACAAAAGCCACAGCAAGGGGGGTTGGTGGTGGGTGGGTGGAGAATTAAAATTAAGCACTATTAGTTGTTAATGTCATGAGTTGTCTGACTACGAGACAGCTCATGTGAATACATTCTCAGGGAGAAAACAGAAACTGGAGCTCCACTTCAAACGCTGAGAGCCAGATGAAATCTCAGCAACTCAGCAGCATCATCCCAGCCCTAAAGGGAATACAGGAAAGGAGGGAAAGATCAGAAAAGCCTCTGTGATTTATAAAAACAAACACTAATGTACACAACACACACTTCACTCTCACACCCACTAATTTTCACCAGGGAGAACTTCAGCCTCTTGACAATAGCTGGCTTCTTCCTCCCCAAGAAAGCCAAAGCTACATCTGAATACAACAAATAAAAAAAACCTCAAACGCCTTCCTGTTACAGTGTTCAGAAATTAGGTAAATCAGAAATTAGAACTGTACTCCTTTTCAAGTAGTTTGACTCATGAAAGGAAAATAAAAGCAAAGAAATAATTGCTGACTTGCACCTTCTTCAAAGAAGCAGCTTGGTTTTCCCTCTTTTGACTTCAAAGTGTGTGGATTTTCTTACCCACTGAATTGTGAACAACAACATAGCATTTCCCATAATCTCTTAAACTTCTTGCTAAATTAATAGGAGAGCGATGCAGGAAAAAAACAAAACAAAACAAAACCAACAAAAAAACCCCCACAAAAACCCAAAAAAACAAACAAAYCAAGAAATCATTTCCAAGCAGTTTAATAAGTTGAAGTGACCATCTGGAGCCAGACAAACTACTCACCCAATGCAAGGCAAGGAGTCAGTAGCCAGACCTGGGGAGATATAATTTAACAGTTCCTTTGAACCAAGAGCAGGGTGTCACTACCCTGCACAAGACTCTTCTCACCTCCCACACCCCACCCACTCCTTTCTGACAGTACTTAAGAGTCTGATCACAAAGCTAAACATTACCAACATTAATCAAACCCTCCTTGAAAAGCATTGGCTTTCAGCCAAGTCATGACAGAGATACACACGTGTCGTAATTCCTGATAATGCAGCCTATATTTAGGTCCACATAAAATTACTATTACTGCACAGTGAGCTGGTTTTCCACTCCAGTTGTAGGGAAATATGAAAATAATTTTTAAACTCAGCTTTAGTCATTAATGTTTTATGTTTTATTTAGCTAGCAGTCCGTTTCCCATATTTTTCCCCTATAGAAGACAAAACAGTAAGATTGTGTTTTGCAAGGAAATTATTTAAAACAACGTTAAGAAACACCTGCCTAATAGCATTCAAGTTTTTGTACAGAGATCAACATGAAAATAAGAGTAACTGGACAAGCTTAATTTTCCTGTAAAATAAATATAGGTAATGTGGTATCAGCTTGTCTCATTTCACTCACTTTATTTAAATGTAGTGTTTGAAACCAACAGCAGCACATCATCTCAAGTCACAGACTGCTCTGCAACCGTGGCCCTGCTTGAAGTCACAAACCCTGAAGTTCATGGCCATTTGTGTGAATCCCAAGACTGCAACCACACCTCTAGACAGGTCCTACACATATGCAGCATACGCATATCACTGCCCACTACCTTGCCGTCATCAATGTCCACATATTGGACACCAAATATAATATATCCTACACTGCACAGAAGACAGGCTTACTTGAGAATATAAATTCTTATATTTCAGCGGCTTAAATTATTTTGCAACAAGTTGATCAACCTAATCCCTACCCCTGGGTGCTCTGAAATTGCAGTGAAATTTCCTTTCCACAGTTCCTCCCTAGCTCCTAATGGCACATATGAACCACAGAAAACCCTGGAACAGGTGTCACATCTCTGCCTGCACCAACACCACATGGTTCTGTGTAGCTGCTCAGGGCACCAGCTGCAGCGTGCCACACACTCACACAGAAATTCAAGCCACAGGCTGATGGGAAGTGTTACTGCTATTTGTTTTATTACCTAATCTCAATGCAGAAATGTGCTTCAGAATGTAGATGGGAAGGAAGGGCTACTTGGGGATACAAAGCAAGACAGACAGATAAATAATCTCTTTGATATTTAAACTTAAAGTTTAGTTCCTCACCGCAATTACATTTGGTATTAATGTACAAATCTACAAAATACCTGAAGATAATAAAGGAAGATTAAATCCTTTACCAACATCTTCAATAAAACAGACAATATTCTCAAAAGTTACTTGAATCACACTGTCTCCTCTTCCAGGAGAGCAGATGTCCTGTCCCTCAGCACTGGAAAACTGCCACCATGAAACCTCAGCCTGCCAAAGACAAATGTAAACAATGGGTTTCCTAAATGAATTAGTAGTAACACCAGCTTATGCTTCCTAAACAACACAATTTCCTCACAAGAACAATCAGAACCTGGACAACTCCAGACAGGGATTTCTGACCTGCATTGCACTTAATTAAGACCTCATCACAAACATTCTTTAAAATAAATTTTCTTATCTTGGAAACCATTCCCACCAATGGAAAATGGTGCTGAAACCAGAGCCATGAGCAGAGCCACATAACACAAGAGCCAGCCTGGCTCTCTGAACGGCCCTTGTTCAACACGGCTTGGTGACACAGCTGTGCCAAACTCCACAATGTGCACCCTTGTTAAGTTAATGGCTCAAGTGACACAGGAGACTCTTCCCCTCCACCATCTTGGCTCTGCACTTCTCCCTGGTGTGCTGTTGAGGAAAATGAACTCATAGTACACTTCCCCCCAAAAGGAGAGGCTTTATCCAGTCGGTAGAATGTAATGGAACAACTGGGACCTGCTGCTTCAATGATGACTTTTATGACTTGGCAGAGGATCACATCTTTCACTGCCTTGTACACCTTGTCTATTTAACCCTTTTCTCAAGAAACACAAAATYTGCAGCAATCTGAAGTCCCAGCCAAGGCAACACGGCTCTGTAGAAGGAAGTGCACTCTACCAGGAGTTACTACCCCAAAATAATTTGTTGCTAATTGTATCATCACACATTTTGAGACTTCAGCTGATGATCCAGAAAACTAGCCACTTTCACCTTCACTGTCCACGAGCAAGTCCAGTAGATGGCAATCCATGTGAACAGACATCTTTTTCTATTGAACTACTGCTGGTGTCTTCCACAGCCCTTGATTGCATAATTTTAGTGGTCACAATTAACTACACTATTTATTTAAAGGAAGGAAGTTAAGGGATGTCTCCACAACAGCTATCGCCAGTGGCAAAGCACATGATAAAGTCTTATTTCATCAAGAATGAGAAAATAAACTAGAAATACAGTGAAATTGGTATGATCTCTCAGAACTTTCACAAATTATGGAAGAAAGAKCTCCCTCTTCTCTACCTCCCAAGAGCTATCCAAGAGGTCTATACAGCTAAACTCAAATTACATGGGTTTTTTTTCCCCCAAGTCTTGAGAGACAGAGATTTATTTTTCATCTCCATTCTACCCATCACAAGCTTCCTACCTACACAATTATATCATTTTCCTATCCCCTGCCCAGAACAGAAATAGGAAGGCTGGTTTCTTATCTCGCTCCCCCCCCCCAATTAAGATTTGAGGCATCAAGGGAAGCCTTCACATTTAGCTACAGCACTACAGAACTCACTGCATGGCARGCACTCTAGAAGGAGAGCATGCAACAAGTCTGCTATATATAGCAGCATCAACCATAGAAACAAATGCAATTTTTCTTGCGGGATTAAAAGCACGAACAGAGCAAGCTTTTGGTGCATCACACCATATAGATGGCACTGAAGTCAACATATCCAACAAACAGGTGACTGGATCTTTAATTTCCATAAAGAATAGGAAAAATCCTACAGCACTTTGGAAGTAGCTAGAAGCTTGAGTTTGGTGCACTAATTCGAAGACTGACTGAAAGACAACTGGAATGACAACTGCAATTAAGGATGTCATGCTAATTAGAGAACTGTTATTCAGAGTTGCACAAGAACAACAACTGCAAAAATATTCAAACACCACAAGAAGGACAGCAAGACCATGAATTATTGCCCAACTTCAGATAACTAAGTGGGAAATCATCTGTGCTCCCTCCGCAGACCCAGAACACCTTGAGAGCAGTTTCTTCTAACATTTATCTCCACTGGCTCTGGAAGGAACTAAAGCCATCACTGATTTGAGTGTTATGACATGGATACCAGAATACCTAAACCACACAAACCAAACATGCTAGGAAACTTCTTTTAAAATTTTTTTTTACCCAAGTGACTCTGTTAGATCCAAATGACTACATACTCACATTTAAACTAAAGCCAGCACATACATCACACTGCAGTCCAGCTTTCTGAGTGGGCAAGGAAAATTCTGTTGAGAGCACACATTTTCATCCTACCTTTCAAATATTTACAGCGCTCCTACACACACTTATCCAAAGTGTTTTTAAGAGTATTTCTTATCAGGTTATAATATGACTTAACCGCTTTAAGAAGCCATGAGGGTGTGTGCTCCAGTTCAAATGAAAAAAGCCTTTGCTCCTTTTTAAGACTTCGCAAATAGAATTACAGATTAGCTTTGATATCCCCAAGATATCCATCTTAACAACACTCAAAGGCGACAAAGCAACTGCACGCCCTTTGTGAGATCTGCCACCAAACAACACCAAATAGCCACAAACAAGCAGAATCCAGGAGCCTCAAACAGCTTTAAGTGTTTGTTTTACTAAACTATCCAGGAATTCTAATCCAGATCTRTCACCTGTGTTCCATGGGGTACAAAATTGACCTGTTTGAGACGTGCATTGGCTACCAGGCAGTGAAACCACTCTCCACAAAGGTCACGGCTTCAGCGTAAGAGCAATCAATCCTCTGTCACCACCAAATCATCAGCTTTTTGCCAACTGTCCCATCACAAAAACGCACAACAGAATATGAAGAAACTCCATGCCCACATTATTAATGCCTTGGTTCCAGCCATGAAAAGAGAATCCACTACAGATTGCATCGAGAGCCTAATCCCCCAATCCCCCAATTCTCCCTCTTGTAAGAAGCTGGCAGAAGAGTGTGTTTTCCTCAATAAAATCACAAAGAGATGGAAATTCCTACCTCGACCTTGGAGTCAAGTGATGTTGATGCCTGTCTGCAGCTACACCTGGCTTTCCCTATCACTGTCAATGACCRCTTTGATTTAAGATCTTCATAAGGCAGCAAGAGATAACTCCAAGAACAACCAGTCTCGCTAATTAGAAGCTCACGGGTATAGTTTTTTTAAATAACAAGGGTCGAAAAGATACCAGAGCTGTCTGCAGACGCATGGAAACAACAACAGGCTTGTAACAGGTGAAGTGTCCGTTTTCACCATGAAAAATCAGGGCTGAGAGGGCATTKAGGAAATCTAGCAGGTTACACAGTAGCAGAGCAAGATTAACAACTCTGGAGGTTTTTTTCCCCTCAATATGGATACTCCTTGTAATTCCAAGACTAAAAGCTCRGAAGCCTAAAACCACAGCAGTCAAATAAATCAAATTGAAGGTAAGCACAAACAAGGAACCAAATAAACAACTGAATCAAGTCAAATGTATAARAAGCAAAATCTAGTGTCAAGAAATCAGTTCACTGCAAGGGCAGAGATCCTGGCACTGTGCCACAAAGCCGTCAATCTGGAGGCTATGTGGACACAAATTCTACCTTTTGTAACATTGGAACATCCTGGAAGACGCACACGAATTACAGTTCTCTTTTGTTTTTAAGCGTGTCCCACCTTACTGCCCTCTCGAGTATTTTCATTTTATGAAGTTACTGTGTTTCAGAACAGTCTATTTTTCATCCTTTCGCAGCTTGAGCCTTAAAGACAGCCTCCTGCCCATAAAGGGGTGGTGAACAGTCATGGAATCAAAGAATTTTGAGGGATTGGAATGGACTCTAAAGCCCATCTAGTCCCAAGCCGCCAGACAGGGGCAGGGATGCTCTACTCACTAGAGCAGCTTTCTCAGGGCCCCGTCCAGCCTCGCCCGGAACACTTCCAGGGACGGGACATCCACGAACTCCCTGGACAACCTGTGTCAGGACCTCATCATTCTCACAGCAAAGAATTTCTTCCCAGTATGACATCTAAACCTGCTCGTCTTCAGTTTAAAGCCGTTCCCACCTTGTCTTATCACTCCATGCCCCTGTCAAAATCTCCTTCCAGTCTTCTTGAGTTACAGGAAGACACTCTAAGGTCTCTCTTATTGCGGGTGGCAATCAGATCACTTTACTTCATTTTTTAAGAGTCAACTCCCCTGGGCAACCTGTTTCAGCGCCTCACCACCTGCACAGTAAGGAATTTCTACCTAACACCTAACCTGTCTAACCAAAACTTGCCCCTCTTTCCGTCTGCACCGATCTAAGCCATCCTGACGGGCATCTGAGCGCCGGACCGGCCGCGGATGCTGCGGGGATCGGGGCACTCGCACCCGGCAGGGGCGGCGCTCGGGGCCGGCGCTTCCCGCCGGGGCGGAGCGGCAGCGCTGCCCGTGCCTCGTTCATTCCCTCATTCATTCCCGGCCGCGCATCCCGCGGCGGAGCGGGCAAGGGACGGGAGAGCGGCAGCGCAGRGCGCGCTCCGCAGGTGCCTCCGCCGGCGGCCACCGCTCCGCCTGCATSTCCGCCCGCATCCCCGTCTCCATCCCCCCTCCACGGATGCTCTCCGGCCCTCTCTCCGCTGCCCACCTGCCCAGCAGCTGCTCGTGCTCGGCGCGCAGCTTGCCCAGCTCGATCTGCAGCTTGGCGCGCTCCCGCGCCGTGTCGTCCAGCGCCCGCCGCGCGTCCGCCAGCTCCGCCTCGTAGATCGCCTTGAGCCCGGTGACCTCGCGGCCCCGCACCTCCTCCCGCTGGGTCACCTGCAGCTGCAGCGCGCTGTTCTCCGTCTCCAAGCTCCGCACCTTGTCGATGTACACGGCCAGCCGGTCGTTCAGCTGCCGCAGCTCCTCCTTCTCCTGCAGGCGGGAGATGCGCGTCGGGCTCTGCGGCATCGCGGCGGCTAGGCCGCGGGTCCGCGGCGCGGGGTCTGCCATGGAGCACGGGCGGGGAAGACACCGGCGGGGCGGAGACCGGGCGGGGACCGACGGACGGGCGGACGGACGCACGGACCAACCGCCGCCTCCTCCTCCTCCGCCGGCTCCGCACCGATCCAATATGGCCGCACGCCCGCCCCGCCGCGCCGGACCGCGCTCGCGGCCCTGCCGCCCACGTGACCACTCGCCAGCCAATCGCGAGCCGCTTTCTGCCGCGGGCTAAATTCAAAACCCGCCAACGGCCRGCGGGCGCGCCACGGAGACCACGCCCCCCTGGGACACGCCCACGCCCCGCGCGCGTTCCCGCCCCTCATTCCCTCCCCTCGCTCCCGCCCACGGCCCCGGACAAAGGGACCCGAAGCCCGCGTCCCCTCTCGCTGCCGCGCCCTGGGGTTCCCGCAGGGTCTCCCCACAGTGCCCCTCGCTTGGCTGCGCCGTCGGGGGGAGATGCGCTCGGCTGGCGGTGTGGCTATAAATTACAGAATCGCGGAATAAATCAGGCTGGGATGGTCGCTCCCAACCTATGACCGGACACCATCCTGTCAACAACACCGTGGCACTAAACGCCGCGTTCAGGCTTTCCTTAAGTACCGCCAGGGATGGTGACTCCAGCACYTCCCTGGACAGCCCATTCCAATGCCTCACCACCCTTTCCTATGAAGAAAYTCCTCCTGGWGTCCAACCTAACCCCMCCGGTACAGCTTCAGGCCATTTCCTCTTGCCCTTGTGCCCTGAAAGCAGAGCCCGAACCKCGGCCCCAGCTCCACACCTTSCCCCACCCCCGGCYGTCCCCTCTTGTCAGGGAGTTGTGCAGAACCACAAGGTCCCCCCTGAGCCTCYTTTGCTCCAGGCTGAGCCCCTTTCCCAGCTCCMTCAGCCACTCCTGGGGCTCCAGACCCTTCCCCAGCTCAGTTCCCTTCCCTGGACGCGCTCCAGCCCCTCAATTTCGTGTCGTGAGGAGCCCAGAACCGGACACAGCCGGTGCGGCCTCAGCAGTGCCCAGCACAGGGACGGTCACTGCCCTGCTCCTGCTGCCACCCCATGGCTGGGACAGTCCAGGGGCCATCGGCCGTCTGGGCCACCTGGGCACCCCAGGCTGCCTGGGCACCACGTTCAGCCATGCATGTTCAGCTGCAGCTATAAATCCCTCAAAAATAAGAGATTTTGCTGTGCCAGATGTTTCTTATTCTGAATTTACTCCTCCCTCTCTTGCAGGCTGCTCTCTGTGTCGCTGTGTGGACAGTGTCGGCTCCTGGCTCTGCCTGAGTGCCCCGGTGTGGGGCTGCTTTGATGGTGTTTGATATACAGGGATCTCCCAGGTCAGCAGCTATAGGATGAGAGGAYAGCCTTAAGATGCACCAGGGGAGATTCAGGTGGGACATTAGGAGGACTTGTTTTTACAGAAAAGGTTGGAAAGGGAGGTGATGAAGTCACTGGCACTGGAGGTGCATAAGGAAAGACTGGAAGTGGCACTCAGTGCCATGRTCTGGGTGACAAAGTGGTGTTCGGTCATATGCTGGACTCGATGAGCTCAGAGCTCGTTTCTAACCTGGTTCCATCATTCTCTCAGTTTGCTCATTTCAGCACTCTGAGCGCTATTCCTCAGGTTGAGTCAGCCCCACTTTGGAGTCTGCATTTTCATATTCCTTGTTTGATGTCAGTCTGGCTCCTGAAGTTTGCTGCTAGTGAGAAGCGCTCACTTTCACGCTGAAAATTAATTCTTCAGGAAAAACAGGAATCCTTTTGCAAATTCCCACTGTTAGATGACAGCCACTCAAAGGGGAAAAAAAATCTCTTCCAATCACAGGGATGTATTTAACTAAAGTAATTTAGTCATAGTGGGGAGCTCCTACTTTTCCCACGTGATGCCTTTGTTGATACAAACCATTATCTGTTTTTTCCTTCATTGCCAGTTATTAGAATTTGCTTCTTTCCAGCCCCTTTGGAAMAACAGAAAAGCTGGGTAACAAGAGTAATAGCAGCTGGGAAAAAAATTCTACAGCACCTGCTGGAACATAAAATTGTCAGCGCAGCAGGATTATAACCCAGGGTAGTTTTACACTGCAGCTGGCACTAGTGTGAAAGGATCTGTGTTCACGGGCTGTACAAGAGACAAAGTTTGGGAGGTTTTATTGGTGGACAAACTGAGCTCTCTCCAGGTGTTTAGTGCTGGCTTTGATTCTGTCTGCTTCCAGAATTTAGTTTAGTGCTTGGTTTTAAATCAMGAGTTTTCATTTAATAATAAAAAAGTGTCTTATTATCCCTTCCCCAACCCCTGCTATTTGTCTTGCAGTTGGTGYGCCTGCAGCAAAGTACTTTTCTCTCCTGACAGAGGAATGGGTGTGATGTGCTCCATTTCACCTCCCAAATTTAAAGAATGTGTTTAAAATTGAAGCTGTTGGTAAGGACGCCTTCCTTTCCCCCTCAGAAGCYTCAAGATTTAACTTTTCTTTTATTAAAAACATTGCTTTCCAGTCTACCACATGAGATTAAACTAAATGATGCTTAGCAGACAGGGTTGGCTAATGCTATAAAAATTAAATGGAAACAAATATTGTAGTAGAAGCAGCTGGCCAGATCAATCTGCTTATTGTAATTACCTAGTGAAAAAACTAAATGTTGATCTTGCCAATTCCATGCTTGTTTTTCAGTCTGCATTTTCAGGTTGCTGCTTCCATCTAATTATTAAAAAAAAATAGGTTGATGTAACATTGCCTATACACATTAAAAATTATAATAGTTGAATCTATTAATATCTCATTGTTAAAAAAATATGAAGTTTAGTTAGTTTCAAAAGCAAGACCTGCTTCCATAAAGAAACAAGTTAATTTTCAGTTATCTTTGCTGCTGCCAGATTTCCCCGCCTTTTGCTTGCATTTGAGATTTGTTTCTGGGGCTTATGTGGCTGAATTCTTCCTGCTGGATTAGGCYGAAAAAGGAAGTGAGTAAAATATGGGTCTTCAAACTGTGCCTGGCCTGATGTCAGGCTAAYGAAACTGAATATCAGCATTGTTCCTCTTTACTCAGGGCAGCTCTGGCCTGATGCTGGGCATGCATGGGATGAACATCCCGTGTCCAGAAGAGCCTGAGAGTGCCAGGGCTCGAACTACCAGAAATCCAATGCTTAGATGGTCACAATGACTGAAGATCTGGAGTAATTTCTTCCCCTCCGAAACCCAAACCAAAATAAAAGGAATGTGATGTTTACCCATGTGACTCAGCCCTGAATCTGACACACCTCTGAAATGCATCACAACTACTTTTCACATGGCTTCAAAATGCCACCGCAGCAAGGATTTATTAATTTTAATTTTAATTTACTAATTTTGCAGTCAGAGTGAATTGTATATATGGGGCATGTACACAATTTACAGAGTCAGCAGACTATACCTCTTGGACTCACCTCTTCTAAATGTTCAAAGTGTTTCAATACCTGAGATATTTTTTTAACAAAAGCCTTCTATCAGGCACCATTTAAAAGTGAAAGTTTTCCATGTATGCTGATTTAAGTAAAATTCTAGAGTCTGGAAAAATCTGTGTGAAATTTGCATTGATCCTGTAATTCTTAGTAAGTGAGCAGTTTTTGCTGTTGCCAGTTTTGTATTGCTAAAATAGATTTTATATATACATACAATAATTTGTATTTATACCATATTGGCTTTTAGAGTGGGTGAGAATCACAGTGAATACATTCTGCTAATGTGTCCATAGTCTAAGGGTTACCTCAGTGATTTAAATATTATTCTCCAAAATTAGAAATGGACAAATATTTAACTTTACATTACCTTTCCTGAGTATTTATGAGAAAATATTGTCTGTTTGCTTCCACCTGGGGAATGTTTGCTGAAGAAGAGTCAAAAAGAGTACATGCTTCAGTCTGTGCTTTTAATAGACAAAATAAAACAAACAAACAAACAAACAAAAAGAATAGAAATGTTTTTTCTGTAACCTTCATGGCAGGAGGAGAGAGCACGGGTTGTCTGCAGCTGTTTAGAAAGAGCAAAATCTGGAGGCTCCTCACAGGAGCAGATGGGGTAATAGTAATACTCCTCCCTGTTTTTTGGCTTCAATAACCTGAAAATTATAACTGTGAGTGCTGCATGGTTCATGTGCTTCTGACTGCTGCTCTGTATAGCAAGAACTTAAGTATACTACACTGCACTTCATAAGTTCCCTCATGCAGAACYTGAAGCCTTTCCTAAAACAATCTAAAATTTTAATTTAGCACTGTGTCTTAAGAGGATTCAAACAGAGCCATCAATATTGTTTGAGATAAGTGAGCATAAAAATGAAAATTAAAAAATGAAATTTAAAATTTAAAAAATCAGCAATTTTTTTTTTGTTTAAGGTACAACGGAAACACTGTTTTTCATTTCTGCTGAATCTTTCACACTGAAAACTTTCTTCAAAAACTATGCTCAGCGTTCTGAGGGGCCTCTTTCTTCAGGAGAAGCCTCAATAGGATGAATAAGCACAGTTTGGACTTGGACACGTAGTGTGTGCCCGTGACAACTGCAAGATCGAGGCAGGGGAAGCAGAGCAGGAACAGCAGAATCAAAGAGAACCATCRCAAGAACTGCACTGCACTGGTTTTTGTCATCTAAACCACCACTCTTCAGTGTGTGTTTGAAGGAATGCAAACATGGGGTGGGCGTTGGGTTTTGGCTGAGAACAGCCCAGAAAATTTCTACCCACACTGCTGAGCTACCCACGGGGGAGATGCAGTGATATGGCTGTTGGCTGTGGTTGAAATCACACCCCACAGTGATTGCAAAACCCCAAAAGAGAGAGAGAGAAGCTGGGGAAGGTAAAGGAGAAGTAGGAACTCACAATTACACAATTCCACATGAAGGTCTGATTAAGCTCACTTTAACAAAGACTGCAAAACTGGAAAAGTTGCATTTCTGCAGAACGGGCTACRAAACAAACTATAAATACAGGATCTCTTTGCTGAAGGACTCAGTTGTTAGCATAGGTGGCTTATGCTTAAACWCAAGTAGTAATTTTTGGTTAAAAAAGTTTTTGCCATGAAGTTACAGAGGTATTAACCTTAGTAGTACATGAGASCGCTTTGTTCTAGCTGGTAACAGGACAACTTTAATTCACTTTGTAAGTGAATTAAATGCATTCTTAGAGAATACATCAATTATTGCCAGCTTCTGAGATTTTGTAATTAGTTTTRTGAAACTGTCGGCTTTGTTTCCAAAGGCTAATTATATGAATTTGTCATATTAATCACAACTCCAAGTCTCAGTTAACAGATCTTTGTCCCCTTACAGGCAGGGGAAAAGAAAGCAAACCTGTTGTGTGAGTCAGTGCAAAATTAAACACCTTAAAGAAAATTAAACACTTGCCCTAAGTCTAATCTGGCATGTGACAGGTAACAGCAGGCATGGTAAGTTTCCCAGATTCTCTGAGTTAAGGTGAGTGCTTGTGTAGCTGATGTGTTCCAGTCCTCTGGACAAGTACAGCACAGAATTTCAGAAAATGAGTCTTTAATAGCCTGTTTGTCTCTCACATACAGTGCTCTCTTGCCAGTCAGAGATCATCTCTTCTGTTTTTATAGACATCTGGAAAGCTGGGGGCTTTGAAAGGTTTAACTTCCAGAGCTGCTCCTCTAAAAAATAATTTAATGCTTTTTCTGGGGTGAAAGTGTCTCACTTTCACTTTCCCACATCTGGCAGATTGTCATTATCTACTGTTTTATAATTATTCAGCACAACCATTGGTATTGTGTTTGTACCCCMAAAAAATAGCAGTTGGGGAGGAAAGCAAACTTCTCCAGTAGGTCTTGGACTGGATGGCTATGGGGTGGGTCCAGAGGGTTTGGGGAAACCCCAAATTTCACACAGACAYCTCCCCCACCCCTCTGCCTGCACGGGACTGCTGGACAGGGGGTTGGCCCTCTCCTCTCTCTGCTGCAGTGTCACCTCTGTCACCYCCATGGAGGGACTTACACCCACCGCAGTGGAAAAGGGGCAGGGCTGTCCCCGGAGGGTAGGGTTCCTACTGTCCCTGAGCAGGGAACACTGGTGTCCCAGCAGAGTTCCAATCCTCCTGCTCGCCAGCGAGACAGAGTGCCCTGTGTCCATGAGCCCAGCCCTGCCTCCTTCCCAAGCCCAGGTGCACCTGAAGCCACCTGAAGGCAGCACAGAGGGATGGGAAGGGCAGCCGAGGACAAGGCTRCTCTCCAGGGACAGCACCACCCTCACCTGTGGCCCCTCCAGATTCCATAAATTGTGAACTGCAGCCWAGAAATCTTGGAGCACACCAACACAGCGTCAGCAGTGGAGAGCCTGGTTGCCCTGCCTGTTAYACTGGCTCTCGAGTGCCCCTGGAAACTCGTCCACAGCGTGCTGATCTTTGTGGAACCACATAAAAGGTGGCCCTAACAGCCCCGAGGGCTTCTTCCCCACAGGCAGAGGAATCCTGAGACTCTCTGGACGCTAGATCCGAGGAATGCTGCAGGACATGCCCTTGTCAGGGACACCCTCAGTGTGTGGGAGAAGCAGTCCCAGACTCTGGAGAAGGATCCCTCTCGGGCAGCCCGGCTCCCGTCCCTCCCGAGCCCAGGGGGTCGCCCCGGGCAGGGCCTCAGCCTCCTCCTGCTGCTTCTGCCCTCAGAGCCGGGCTCRGCGGCCACCTCGCCCACTGTCACCCCCGGGGACAGCCCGTGTTCGCTGGGCTGGAAGCCGGGACGAGGGCAGGGCGTGGGAGCCGCCGGGAGCGCGCTTGGAGCGGGGAATCACGGAGCGCTGTGCCCAGGGCTGCCCTGGGGCACCTGAGGCACCGGCTGAGGAGAAGCTGACTCCCATCTCCACGGGTGAGTGCGGAGCGAGGCCTGAGGACAGCCAGGAGGGGCTCTGCAGATGCAGGGATTGATCTCGGCTCTGTTTCTTTGGGCCCTGAAGGTGGAYGTCGATGGCACCGTGTCTATCTTGGCAGCTCAGATGCCGTGATCCTGCGGAGCCTGAGGAAGCAGTGGAGGAAAGGATGCTCCCTGCAAGGGCTGTTCTGCCACTGAGCAAGGGGCTGGTAGGGTGTGAGCTTCAGACAAGGTTTCACAGACCCACAGAATGCTCCGATTTGGAAGGGACCTGGAAGGATCATMCGAGTCCAGGCRATGGSRCATACAGGATTCAAGCCACARCCTTGGCATTATAAGCACCAGGAGACCCTCCTGCTGTACCACGAGTGGCAGAAAGGATCCCCAGGCTTTCTGAAGTCCTTCTCAGACAGGAGATTCCCACCCCAGCCTCAGGGCTGGTCAGCAGTTCTTGTCTAAGGGATCACGCAGGTTTCATTGAGTTAATCACAGGATTAAGGCTGGCAAACTAACTCTGTTTACAGAAATAAAGCAAATTATTTATTTTACAGCCCAAAAAGCCAAATGTGTCCTGGGCTGAGCTCCACATGGGCAGCAGGGAAGGGGGGATTCTGCCCCTCTGYCCCACTCAGGTGAGACCCCACCTGCAGAACTCCCCCAGCCCTGGGGCCAGCGCAGGAGGGACCTGGAGCTGCTGGAATTAGGATGGGGTAGGGTGGTTTCTCAGACCTTCAGTGGAAGCACTCAAACCTGAGAGTATGGACAGTCTGTCTGCTCCTGCAGGAGTTGCTGTGGGTGACGGTGCAAATATAAACACCCAGCAGATTTCAGGTGCAGACCTGCCCTTATATTTAGTTTTATACCAATAGCGTCTTTTATGTGGCTGGAAAGATAAGGAGTGTTAGAGTTTGTTCTAAGGGTGTTGCAGGCATTGGAAACACCAGTTTTAATACTTTGAGGACACAGAGGTGTATAAAGGCCTTATTACTACCTTGTCAGCAAGGTAGTRATTATGATTTAAAAGTTTGGCATCTTGGTTGTAGAATTATTCTTTAAAAATCAYATTCATGAAAAAGCCTTGTGCAAATTGTGCTGTTTCAGAGTTAGGAAATGATGTCAAGGGATTTCTCTAGAACACTGAGATAAGGAAAATATGATATATAAAAGATAAGCCACAAAACAATTTCAGTGCAATAAAGGCTAGTCTTCCTCCTAAGCGCAGAAGAAAACTTGATTTCTTAGCTRTGTAATACTATCTTACAGTATCCCTCTGGTGGAAATTCAGTGTTTTTAATGACTTTTCTGAAGATTCAGAATAAGGGAGACTTGCTCAGACTCCTCAAGCTGTTAGCTGAAACCTCTTCCATTTTTAAGTGTTGCTTTAGCTGTATCTGTCAAACTGTCCTCGATCTTGCTTGGCAGAGGAAAAAACCAACGATTTCAAAACTGTTATAGCAGTGTCTTTTCATAGCCCACCTATTTGTGGTCCTAAGTCAAAAGGGGTTATGGGTCCCCAGAAAACCGTACAAGAACTCAAGTAGTCTTTTTAGGAAAAAAAAAAAAAAATCTTTGAGAACAAATACAAGGATTCGCCAAAACTGGAGAAGGAAGTTTCAACATGTATTTCATTATAAGGTTCTAGCTCTGGGAATTATTTCTTGTAACTACAAGTATAGGAGAATTTCAGTTCTGCAAGTTTAAGAAGGTTTACAATTTTTTTGAAAAATTATTTTTAGTTTTATTTTTTTTTCCTGAAATTAACTGTTTTTTAACTGTGGCTCTATTTTATTTTGACATTTTTTTTCCTGAAATTAACTGTTTTTTAACTGTGGCTCTATTTTATTTTGACATGCTGCTTCTTACTTCTTGAGGAAAATGCACCTTATGGCAGGTTCTTACCTTTTAAATTACCAGTAACAACATTATAACATCTTTGCACAGATATTGTGTGACAAAYTTATACCAGGGTGTGGAGTTTTATTGTACAGATCCTGAGTACTCCAGCAAGACTGATCTCACCTTATAATTTTTATTAATAACTGCCTTTAACAGAATAGTTTTGCTCATGGTATAACACTTCTTGAAGTTTCTCTACATCCGTTATAAATGGTGCAAGAACATCCTAAAGTTAACTACAAGAAATAAAAAGTTGCTTCTTTCTGCTTGGCTTTAGTGACTAAAGGGAGGTTGTGTGTTTGCCTCTAGTGTCCTTCAAGAAAATTCCCTGAGAAATGAGCTTACTGCCCCACCATGAAATAAGGAATTAAGGTGAGATAAACSAAGGTCCAGCTATATAAAATCTGATCTTTCAGCTTGGGGATCTCTCCTGCGGTGGAGATGGGAGGGTAAAACTTTACCAGTCCCCTCAGTGCTAAATTAACAAAGCACTGACTAAAGATAGGATTATTTGTTCTGTAATGAGAATCCTTTTGTTTATGGAGGTTTTGAGGTTTGTTTTTTTTTAATCTGCAACTGTTTTCAATGAGCCTTATAAGTATACTTGTAGATTCATGCTCCTGTATTTTTTTTTTTCCCTGTCAGATAAGGGTCCAAATAGAAGTCTTTCAGGGTCTGTGAGTGTTTTGTGGGGAATTCGGACTTTAGCTGTCACCAAAGTGACACTGTTTGCATTAATTTCCCCAAATCAGCTTCATGTTTGCACTGTGTATACTGAGTGCACGTGGTCATTACAGTGCTCCTTTCTTTAACTACTACAAACTACATTTAAAATCATGTTACCTTTAGAAATTTCCCTAAGCAGGATGAGCAGAGAATTAGTATTGTAAAGTCACACCTCCAGAAGTATCAGGTCTTCTGCTCATTTTCTMCAGGGTCATATTTCTACTTGCATCATGATAAAACTATTTTACAATAATAAATGAAATAATTTTACAGTGATCATTGGCTGCCTTGCAAACGAAGAATTTTTGGAATCCTAAAGCTTAGTTCCTCATGGTTTAAGAGATTTAGGTATTAATTCCAAATGGCATCTCACAAAGGGCCAAATTCCATCCAGGGATAAATGACTGCTCATCCATGCCAACTTTAATGTGATCTGCTCTGCTCAGCAGAGGACAGAATTTCACAGAAGCCTTTTACTTCATTCTGTGCCCATTTGCAAAAATGAATACTTTGTGCTTCTCTTGAGCATTGTTGAAATGGCAAACAATGTTAAATGCTTCTAAGGGTATGGGAAAAGAACTTGAACTAATATTCTTACTGATAAAAAAACATTTTGGAATTAGCAGACAGAAATCTTATCTCATGAATGAAAGGTGCTCTGCCTTGTAGCCTAYGAGTGGGAAAAACAACTTTGATAGCAAAGCTTTTTAAAGGATAAAACACTTCCTTGTAGGTTCTTATAAGGARAGTAGTGTAATGCAAATAAGGTAATAGCTAAGATATTGATGTGCTGTCKACAAAAGAAAACTCCTATTCTTTCTTGAACTCTAAGCATCTGCTTATCATCTTCCAGACTTCTCRAAGGCTCAAATAGTAGTCTGCTGGTTCCAAAAGTTTAAAGGCATTGAATGAATGATTATTTCAGGCYTTATGCCAAAAATTGCTTGAACATCTTGCAGAGATGACTTAGTTCTGAAAATATGCATGCACATAGGCAATAGTGGACCTGCAAGATATCCTCTCCAGAGTTCTGGGCTAGAGACCTAAAGCAACAAAACCTGTTTCTTCCTCCCCTGCCTTTCCTTTCAGGGTGTAGCTAATTTTTCTTGCCTGTGATTTCCCCTAAATATGCCCTGGCAAAATGCCACTTCCTCTTGTGTGTACCAATATGAAAAAATATTATGCTGGAGAAATACGATGTACAGAAACAACTAAGAAAGAATAAGGAAGTAATTTATTTTTTATTCATGCTTCACTTTGAATATGATAAAATTCATGCTTCACTTTGAATCAACTGCCAAGTCCAAGTAGAAAAGGACTATACTACCCAAAGATACCTGAAAAGTCTAATTCATACTTACCTTCATTGATCAATTGATTTATTTACTGTAAGTCTTTGAACTTGAAAGCWGCATTTGCATTGTTTAGGACATAAAAGTCATTATTCCTTCCTCCTTCCCTGGTAATTTTTACAAAATTACCTGACTGAGTTTTAAAGGTGAAAATTACAGTTTTACAAACATCATAAAGCTGCCTTCAAAGGAGTGGCTCAGAAACACAAAGCAATGCTAGCGTGTTATCTTTGATATTATCATTATTCTTAAAAGTAAATACTGTTGGTGCCAGATAAGCACATTCAACCTGCACAAATAACCCCACAGCCAGCTCCTGAGAAGAAGCTATTTTCATGCCTGTCCTTCTCTTGGAAATGCTTGGGGCAGGAGCGACACTTAGAGGAGGGGAGAGATGACACACTTTGCCAGCATTTCTTAAAATTAGTCTTGGATATAAATATATATATGTATAATTTTCCTGCCCATGCTGAGGCAAGGATATGGTCGGTGCTTCTATCTGGATTTCAGTGAGCCCCCAGGATCACTTTGGATGAGGGGCTTGCTGAGTTTGGCTCCAGGTCCTGCTGATAACACCTCCCTAACTTCTCAGACRTCAGACTGCTATTTCCTCTATTTACTCCTCCTCTGGGGAAGCTTGTCCRCGCAGTGCACACCAGATCCAGGTTTCCTTCTGGCTGCCTCACATTCCTGATTCACAGACATTATCCAGCACCTGCAGAKGATTTCCTTCATGGATGCAACTGCTCAATTTGGTCCCATTCCGACATCTTTGAAGCACCAGTCACTGAACCCAATTCTTTCCTATGTATCTTTCAGTTTAACAAAACCCAGCCGCTTTCTCTCAGGTCTCCTGAATGACCTCTGAAAATTTCCAAATACTCTTAGCTCAGAGACTTATAATGTTTCACCTTTTTTCCCAGCAATGGAGAGTAAACTCACTCCTAGGTGAGGCTGAACTCCACCTCCTGCAAGGTCTAACTCTCCAAAAATACTGTAYAATAAACAGGGTAGAAACCATTGCTCTGATAGTTTTGAAACATTTGGGATATCCTAGCTATCTGCATTCTGCTGGTGAAGTCTGATCATGCTTAGTKACAACTGAGGCAAACGCTTTGCTGTTCTTGTGTGGGGAAGAGAAATTAGGGACAATCACAGTGCTAAATAGCAATATTTTGGAAGGAGTTGTGGYCATGCAGAAATAGCCATGCAAGGAGTAGGTAAATTACAGGTGACGTTTTGTCACCTGTTGCTCTTAAAGCCCTCTTCCCCTCCCCTGAGTAGTGGGGAAATACTTCAAGTAGAATTAATTACTCCTGCCATCAAGAATCAATCACTGGGTTACATTACAATGGAAATGTTTTTTTTTTTTTTTTTTTTTTTTCTACCCAGTGCAAATCAAAGACATTTTAATAAAGGAAAGCTGCGGCACAGCCTTGTTTCCTCCAGTAAAACCAGCTCTGGCCTGCAGTYTATAGATAATTTTAGGCTTTTGAAAGAGGCTCATTAAATCCTACTTGTGTGGTGGTCTCAATTTAGAGGCTAAAAGCTCAATAACATATTGAGCCGTTAACATCTACCTACTTCACCTGTAACTATCAAGGCACAGGACTCTATTTTCAGTCATTTTTAGGAATTTCTGAAACACACTGAAAGTCTGCCTGTTTGAAAATTGCCTGTAATTACATCTTCAGAGAAGCAAATTCTGCTTTAMCCACTTAAACTAATTCCCTAATAAAGTAATTATTTTATTACTTTATTACTTATATCAAGGAATTTCACAGAGGCAGTTTAGCAGCATTATCAGTTCCTGTTCACTGCTGGAAGACTTAAGTTTCCCTGCRTAAAACTGGCAGCTCTTAAAAGCTCCAGAGAGGCCAAAGGAGCATTGTGGAGATTTCTTAGCGCAGTTCTGGGCACAATTTAAGGAGCATACGAACGTGCTTGAATGCATCCAGAGACAGGCAGCTGAGCTGATGAAAGGGGTGGCAGGAATGTYCTACAAGGAGTAGCTGAGGACTTTGGGTTTGTCCTGTTTGGAGGGACAACCTTGTGGCTCTCTGCAGCTTCCTGAGGAGGGGATGTGGAGAGGGAGCTGCAGATCTTGGGATTCAGCTGCAGGATGGGTGGGAATGGTTCCAAGCTGCTTCGGAGGAGGGTTCCTACAGAGATGATGGATACCTCATGCCTGACTGTGCCTTAAAAAGAAGTATTTGGGCAATGAGCTTAATAAAAGGTTTTAACTTTTGTTCCATTCTGGAGTGCTTAGGCAGTTGAACTAGATGATTTTAATTTCCCTTCTACCAGAAACTATTCTATTCTATTCTATTCTATTCTATTCTATTCTATTCTATTCTATTCTATTCTATTCTATTCTATTCTATTCTATTCTATTCTATTCTATTNTATTCTATTCTATTCTATTCTATTCTATTCTATTCTATTCTATTCTATTCTATTCTATTCTATTCTATTCTATTCTATTCTATTCTATTCTATTCCCCACTTTTTTAAGGGCTTGCTGGAGGAACCTGTTGATTTCGCTCTTAGTTATCTCTAGCGCAGGGACTATGGTTTTGTAGATACCATCAGAGTGATATATTACTTACATGAACAGCCTCTTTCATGCCTGCTTTAATCTCATTTGTTTAACTCCCCATGTAACTGCTGAGATGACTCTTAGAATTACTTTATGGCTTGTCTCACATGCACACAGTCCTCCATTCTCTGCAGGGCTGCTGTACAGAGAAAGTTGCAGCAGGTCTACATCTCACTCCCTCTTTTCATTTGTGAAGAGAATAAACAAACCTGCAGCAGAGAGGACGGAAGGGAAAGAGGAAGTAGTGTCCCGAGGGGCCTGGGCCCTTGGCAAATACCTTATCCCATAAATGCTTTCAGACCTATCTACAGGAAACTCCTGGAGGGAGTCACTGCCAGAGCTGGCTGCTGAGCAGTGTTCCTCAGAGCCAAGGCAGGCAGTCAGGGCAGACAGAACCCAGGAAAATATATCTTCAGTTAAGGGAATCCTAAAACCCCTTTTTTTATCTGCTTGCTTGGCATGCTGATCTTTTCATCCACCATTCTTAAAATTGTAGATTATTGCACTTTACAGCTGTGATGCTTGGATGTTCATCTACTCTTCTGGCTAAACTGGGGCATCCAAGCTTGCAAAAGYCTTCTTTCAAGAGGTACTGAGGATCTTCTGGCACAGAAACTCAATGTGAATGCCTCATTGGGGAACATCAGTATAAGGTAAGAAATTAAGCATTTTCCAGAAAACAGTTCAGAGGAACAGCATTAAAAAAAAAACAAAAAAACCAACAAATAAAAGCTGAGAGGAAAAGGTGTTATATTTTCTCAAAGCATGGAAATATTGCATCAGTATTAGTAGCATCTAATGTAAAAAAGGTTTTATCAATCATAGATCTTCATCCACCATGACAAAAATACTTCAGGGAGCAACAACAAGGGTGCAAGATGTATTTTATGTATTTTCCTAAGTAAACATAAATGGATTTTTTTTTAGATTTGAGACTGTTTAGGGRAAAGCAGGAAGATTGGGCTGCTGCGTAGCTCCTGTACATCAACACAGACATTCTGGTTTTCCACCAAAACCTTCAATCTTAAATATTTTAGGTTGTCATATGCTTTACTAAGGAGAGCATGTCAATATTAAGGTGAGTTGGTGGGGTTTTTAAAAATTACTTTTCTTTATAAAGAAAATAGTCCACAAAACAGTGTGGTGCAATTTTGTATTCCATTTAAACATTACAAACTATTCTGTTCCAGAAGAAAAAGCAGCTCATGAATTTTCCACATGGAAAAGCAATCACAGCTGCCCAGCATCTGGAAACAGGGGAATGTGTGAGGAGATCAGCAACCAAAATTTCCCAGGGCGTTTATATTTTTATTTTAGCTCCATGCACAGTCTCTCCTGGTGCTCTAAGAGAATGATATTCCAGAATCTATTTCAGCCAGTTCTGMATGCCTAATAAAGGCATTCCTGTGGCTGAAAATGTTCAATACAAAACTCATCAGTAGTAACTAAACAGCAAATGTAAAATAATTATTGTAAATATCTGTACTGTAAATTGGGGGACAAAAGGAACAGCTGAACACCAATAACCACATGACAGAACAAATGAAAAATTCAGACGACAAACTAAGCAAGTGCAACCTCTGCAGGAAAATGAGAATACCTTKCAAAGGATTATGTTGTAAACAAGAATGCTGATATTCTGAATTACTGATATGTTTTCAGTTAAAACTTCCTTTCTGGGGAAGTTTTCAACATAATAAGCTTTTTAATTTTTTTTTCTGTATGTATTTTTTTAGATACAAAACTGTGGTTTTGCGCTTTTTTTTTTTTTTTTACATAACTGAAAAACAATCTCTCTGCTCAAGCAAAAAAAAAGAAACGAGAACCCTAACAACCTGGAAAGTATCTAGAACAGCTAACTTGTGTGGAGAGTTGTAACTTCAGGTACACATTCCTGATTTTTGCCAGTATTCAGGTMCAGATGTTCATGATCCTGGAAATGTATGAGTAGGCAATATTAAATGTACCACAGTTAAGTGCTCCTCCCACACCTCTGACAAAGTGGCATCTATCAGTATTGYAGATGGAGGGATGAGAAACCTTCAGTTATGTAATTTGTAAATAAAGCTTTGTCTTGCAAGAACTTCCTAGGTCTTAGATAAGATGGGATGCATTAGGTCCCAAATCACCCAGAGGCTGCAGCTGCTGCAAAGGTGGTCGCATGTTTTCCAGCTGCCTGCTGAACCCAAGGTGGCCCAGAAAGATGCAGTCTTTGTCTCTGCCCCATTCCCAAATCCCTTAACTGTGATGCTAAAGCTCTAAGACTGGATATTCCCAGATCCATCGAAGCCCTACAGTGGTTCCGAAAAAGGCTTGGATCTCTGAGRTGCTGCTGATCAGTAAGAATTAGGAGCAGGAGTGGGGCATCAAGTAAGCATGTATTCASTGGAGCCATGAATTCTCCTCTGTACACTGAAATAAACTTTTTCTTTTTTTTAATATCGGCTCTGACAAACCCTTCTGAGTCATAGGATTGCCTAAGTTAAGGGGAAAAATATTGAAGGTTGTCATACTGAAGATTTATGACTGATAAAACCTCAGAATTTTACAACAAACTCAAGAATTGTCTTTATTACTCAGTCTACACCACCTTTACTCTGAGAAAAACAAGGAATTCATCTTCTCTATATCAGGAAATATCATAATTAATAAAATCTCCTTTTCTGATCACCTTTTATACCTTGAGCTGCGTCATTTCCACACTTGCTTGGGAATTTTGGGAAACAGCAGTTAATAAGCCAAAAGGGCCTAAGAACATCTTAATGAGATCATCTTCTTGGAAAGGGAAGGATAATCTGTAAAATTGCAATTGTACTTCAAATGATGCTTTCAAGATCCACTGTAAAACTGAACCAATAATGATTTTTTTCCAGTGGTACCAAGAATCATTTTCTAATTTGAATTCTGGATGTATGGTAGCAAAAGGTCTTTGGTTGTAAACAGGCTTTGTGTTTTTAGACCAAAGCACATTTCCCTCATTTTTTAACCATCTGCTTCAGGCACAGCAGAAGTGGCACATTATGCTGCTACAGTTCATGGGACGGAGGATGATGTTTGTACCAGCAGCCAAGATTCTTTATTTACAGCAAAGATAACGCCTYGAACACACCTGCTCACCAGAGAAACCCAAGAGCACAAACCCCAACCCTTGTGCTTGCATTTTTGTCTGCAGAACATCAGCTACCAAAATTAACCAGACAGMTCTGTTCCCAGACAAAACCCAGCTYACAGTCAACCACAGGGCTGCTCTCTCTGCAAAGGTCAGCCCAGGACAGACTGGAATTCATTAAGTGGGAGCTGAGACAGAAAAACTGTCTCAACTGGCACAAAAACTGACACTGCTAAATACAACCTGTTTGATTTGAGGGAAATTGCTGGTGGAACAGGAGTGATTTGGSTACTCATCATTTTGACCTGGCTTGCTTTTGGACGGACTCTGTTGAAAGCCAGGGAAAATAAAAAAAACACAAGGTAAGTAAAGGATGACCAATTGAGACACTGTGAGGTACCTGAACCACAGAATCTGCTGAGTTGGAAGGGATCATCCAGTCCAGCTCCTGGCCCTGCACAGGCACCCCAAACAATTCCACTCAGTGCAYCCCTGAGAACATTGTCCAAACACTCCCTGAACTCTGTCAGGATTACTGTCATCACCACTTCCCCGGGGAGCCCATCCCAGAACCCAGCCACCCTCTGGGGGAAGAACCTTTCCTGAATCCAACTTCAACCTGAAAACCCTGAATCAGCCTTCAGGCCATTCCCKGGAGCCCTGTCACTGGTCAGAAGATCTCTACCTGCCCCTCCTCTTGCCCTTGTGAGGGTGCTGAAGACTCCACTGAGGTCTCCCCTCAGTTTTCTATTCCCCAGCTGAACAGTCTCCCTCTCCAGACCCCTCCCCATCCCCACTGCCCTCTCCAGCAGCTTCATGTATCACCCTTTTGTTAAAGACAACACTTTACACATCATGTCAGTACCCCTTGCCTGGGAAATCAACGTTAAAAATATTAACATTAGAAAAATACACAGTGCAAATTACATAACGATAAAAAATTATTTAAACCAACATTACAATTTGCTGATTCTATCCAGAAAATGGTTTAGACATATCCCCAAGCAGATCCCAAAACCAGGATCAAATGGTACAGTCCCAAAGCAGTTAAACAGCACAAAACTCTGTTTCACTTACAGGAGTTACCAGTATAYTCTGACCACCAATGGTTAGGAAAATTAATGAAAAAATGACAAATTTCCTTATTTCTGCAAGAGCAACTGTAACTACGACCAGCAGAGGCATGCTGCACATCTGATGAGTAACTTTTTAACAATTAGGASCTCTGACATGAACAGAATATAAGTGGTAAAGTCAAAATTCATATTTAGTAAGGCAGGTAATGGAATGTGCTGCATGAGTAAGAAGTGTTTCTTCAAAAACTGCAATCCTTTAAATGCCACCTCTTGACAGTCATGAATTGCTCAATGTTATAAACTGATTGTGTGCTTTAGTGATACACTTTACTTCTGAAACTCAAGGACTTAAAGGTGAACAAAATTTGTGTGCAAAAGTTGTGTTAAATGGTCAGTCCAAACACAAAAAAAAGCCACAACTTACAAAGTATTTTAGACATCATACGTATCAGTGTTGCACATGTTCATCTATATCAAAAACAACATTCAACATAAAACTAGTTTTCATCTGAACTAACAAACTAGACAACAATCTTCTGCATCAAGTAAAAAAAAAAATCCCCTGGAGGAGTCAGCACAGAATAACTCCTTCTGCAAGATTTTCTGCAAGCTGCACATTATCTCACTGCACACATGAGGAGGACAGAAATAAGAACTTTAAGGTAAAGGGTTTATACCTGCATGTCTACAGGGATAAACCTGTAGTCTACAGACCCTTGAAGGGAACACAGCTCATTACAATCTCACTACTCTCAAAGCTTTTTATGTTTGTCTTCAAACAAAAAGATCCATGGAACTGGGGTCTGTGTCTTATCATGGAAAATGTCTAGACAAATCAGGTAGGAAGCTCAAGTCACCACTAAAATACAAAGGATAAAACTGCTGCAGAAATCTAAAATATGCATTGCTCAATACTGCTTATTTACAAGGTTGTTATTCAAAGGTCGCTGACCACTAAAATTAAGTTTATTTTGCGAGCCAATATGCTTTTACAGGTCTTTATCCTATAAATACTGCTGGTTTTGTCAATACACTGCCACATTGATAATACATGATCTTTACATCAAGACTGAATTTATACTGTTTTTTCTGTTCATCTGTAGTAAAGAGCATTGCTCATTTGATGGCTTTGTGAGCTTCAGCAAATTAAATAAGAAGTATTTGATTAAAACATAGCCTTAACTCCTAAACCTAACATGTGACTAGAAACACTTCCTAAGGRACATAGTGAGGCAGGGCTGTTATCTAGAAAAATCTTAACAGTTTCTCAGGACTCAGCAAACAAGTAACAGGACAATTAGAAGTTCTTTCATGCTGTTAAATTTAGCTAAGAATTACACCCTGTTCTTCAGCATCAAGTATTTCCCRTATTTTGAAAACAAGAAGCCACGGGATTACAAGAAAGGCTCACTTAACATGTTTTCAAGAGACCCTGTTATCAAGAACATTAGTGACTAAAATATCTCCAAATCATGGGCATTATCGATTTCAATGGTATCTTCAGGTTCCATCTTTGCCTCGTGGTGCCCCTCCTGTAGGTCATCCAGGGACGCCAGAGCCTCATTTGTATCACTGGCAAAAGTCTCTCGAGATGCATCATCGTATTCCTGCAGGTTAAGCCCCTTGATGGCCTTTTTCATCTTCTTCCCCAGAACTTGTATCCTCCTCTTCTTGGCAGCTTTTTTGTTTTCATACTCCTTTTGATTTTCCAGATAGAATATTTCCTTTAAAGAAAACAAGAGAATAAAAAATTGCATATTAATTTAATTAGTACTTCCTAAAGAAATTGCAAAAAAAGAATTGTTACAAAAGGTGGCCAATATTTAACTACTTGTAATTGACAACAGAACTATGAGAAAAGACTGCATTTAAGGAAGAGGGGTAGAACAGAAAATTTCTTTTGTAATAGTGTAAAGTGATCAATCTTGTAATCTTTCAAAGTTTTTGTGACCACTGTAAACCATRAAAGGTTGTTGGGGTTTTCTTTTCCAGTTTATTTTTTTTTCAACATAAACAATCAGAATGTACATTGATTTCTTTCTTATTTCCCATTTCCAGACACTAGAAGTGTTTGCAGTGACCTGTAGCCACCTACAAGCAAAATAAAATACTTTTTTTTTTGCAGAAAAGTGCTATTAAAGTAGCAAATGCCACCAAAAAAAAAAAAAAGAAAAAAAAGAAAAGGTTGCGGTTTTTTTACTTTTAACAATCTCAGAGAAATGATGTTTACAAGCTTACAAAACYGAATTAGAGAGCATCACAGAAGAGGCCAGTGGACAATTCAGATTAGGCTCAGATCATGATCTGACTTAATGAGAAATTCTGCCTGGTGCTGCAGCTGGAGCTATATAGGACAGAAATATTCTATTAAGAGAACTGCATTCAATCCATGCACAACAACACAGAGCTCCAAAGGCAGAGACATGACATGGATAACTGCTGTAAGGAATACAWATATATAAATTAAGGAAAATCTAACATTTACCTCTGGCAGACTCTACAATCTCATCTTCCTCAACAGCTGTTTGTGACTGGCAACACATAAAAGTGAGTTCTCTCTGCTTAAGAGTTAATCGCAACTCAAAAATCTTTCATTTTATTGCCCATATTTTGAATGTGAAAGCCTGGCTTCAATGGAATAGAGTTAAATTTGCTAGAAGCTAGAGAGCTTCAATCATGACTTTTCTAGGAGGAAAAAAAAGACCCAAACRGAAATATATGTTTGGACTCTTGATATTTTTACCTTGATTTGCTCTTCTTTGATGCTCGGTGTATTCTTCAGCAAGTTTAAATAAACGCCCCCAGGTGTTCTTCTCCTGGTGCCATTCTTAAAAGGGAGAGAGGAAATTAGGAATAACAAGCTTAATTCTAAGTGTTGACAAAAAAGATAGCTTCTAAGGCAACACTCACTGCTGAGACAGAATAAAACCAATTTAAGTTTGGCTGTGTCAAATATCACATGAAAATAATCCTGGCTATGTCTTATTTTTGACTGGATTAGTAATAAGAAGGTCAATAAGCATGCTACATTTGGGTAGAAGAATAATGAAGAAACAAAAAAAAATCCTTCAGAACRTAATTGCTAAAATTAAAACTAAATCTGATTTTGGTAGTGAAGAAACAAAAATTGAGTAGTACTCTAACTACTCTCACAGCTATCTGCAACATGTTATGCACTAGGTTAAATATTCAGGTAATTCTTAATACATCAGCCCAGTAAAATGTCTAAAATGAATTTAATAAAATGTTGATCTCAATTTTTTTTTTTTAAATTGTGCTYAGACATGCTACAACTTGTCTGTGTTATCTACAGGATTCTGCAATTCTGCTGAAGGCACATGAAACACAACCTGTATTTTAATATTTCTCTTCACCACATATTAGACCCAAGCAGTTTTCAGTGCAGCAGCAGTGATACAGTAATGCTAAAGCATGGAAAGGGCTCAACTTTGAAACCTCTGTAAATTTTAAGTACTAATTATCATACCCAATTGAAATTTTAGTATAAAACACTACTTTTACTCCAGTAAAAACTGGATGGTACTGTACAGAATGTGACACCCCTCTGACAAATAATGTACTACACAATCTAAAAATTTCAAGAACAGAGAAGGTCAGGTTTTAAGTAGGTTCTTGAAACAGCTTTTTTAGCATCTGCTGCTTCATAGAGCCTTTTATGATTCTGCCTTTCAAAGAGTGTCTGATTTGCACCCAAAGCAATCTGTGCCACCAGGAACTGTCCTTTCACTTCCTCTGGAAACACTTATTAACTCACCTTTCACGGCAACAGAGCACGTCTAAAACTACTAGCTAGATGGAATTTGCTGCCTTTTTTGAGGGAGGGAGGTGGTGGTGTTTATATTCTTTTAATTTATTCTGGTTGATTTTCTTGAGATTGTGTTTCTACTTGTTTTTCCCCTCCTCTCTGCTTCCAGATGATGGAGTTTATAAGACGTAAATTGTAATCAAATGAAAGTATTTCCTGGTTCTCACCCACAGCTTTTCTCATCCACTGTGTTTTTTTGCACGGAGGCTCATTGTTTAACAAGAACAAAAACAAAACCACCAAGAAATTGATAAATTGACCATGGAGTATAGGGTTTTTGACCATGATTTGTAACAGAAATCATTACTCAATTTTGCTCTGCTGATACATAAGCCAATGGTTTTCTAACAAAGCCAGCAGTTTTCATTCTGGGAGTTACTCTACAAATGGGGTATGGGAAATGCTGGTTTTTATTCAAGTTTGAGAATCCTTCAGTTTCAAGTCTGTGAGGGAAAGGTCCCAAGGGAAACCTCAGCAACAGACACAGCGTTATCCCTGCAAATCAGACACCAATCTCAGCACAGGAGCCTGGGTGATTTCCAGGTTCATTCCACCTCGCTGCTCAAATCCCTCTGGAAGGTTACATGAGTGTTTATTAAGGGAATTTCATGGCAAGGRAAGGTCATAAAACTCTGAGAGAACACATCCAGCACTGTGTGAATAYTCTACAAGCAAAAAGTTGTGTTGCCCTCCCTGTCCCTGGCAAACCCACAGGATGACGTTTTCCTTACCACGATGAACAGTCCACCATTCTGTTCTACTTCAGCTGTTTCCATGAGCAGCTCGATGGCTTTTCTCTTCCCAATTATTTTCACTACTCGAGCAATTAAGTCTTTCTTTGGCTCACAAAGTCTGGATGGAGGGAAAAAAAAAAGGCACATTTATTGTCAGGGTAATTCCTTGAGTATAACTAACTGTGGAACTTCCACAATGAATAATTCATTTTGTGCTGAAGAGTCTCTGCATTCAAATGTGTTAATGGTTTGTTGAAGCACATTTCAAAATACTGAGCTTCTGAGAGGTATTTTTTTCCCTAGAGCCTGCATTTTTAAACCTTGTTTCAATGAAAATGCCTCAAGTGATTATTTTTCTTCTATTTATGTGTGAAATACCAACCTAAATATGAAACTGCATAAACCTCTGAAATCAAAAGTATAAAAGCTTCTTGTGCATTTAACAATTAAAATTAACTGTTTACAGTTAAATCAGAAACTGGAAAAAATGGGAAGTGTAAAAGTTTCCCTGTATCATGTGCCATTCAGAGAAACGTACATAACAAAAAGAAATCAGTTTGTTGACTGAACTATGATAACCTATAAAAAGCAAACATGAAAAAATAATACACTATAACTAGAACTCTACTGATACAGCTCAATGCCACCACTACTATGAACAATTAGGAAAAAGAGGCCTCTGCCCTATTTCAACAAAACTCTATACAACAAAAAGATATTTATTGCAAGAGATCTGTTCAAAGTTTTCAAAACAATAAATAATAAACTACCCAGAACTGTTAACAGCATTAATAAATGCTTAACTGCTTAGTATTGCCAGATTTTGAAGTAATACCACGTATAAAAAAACAACTATGACCAATAAACCCAGGTTTTATTAAAATGTCAAGCTAACTGATAGTAAACCGAAGTCTTGCTCCCTGTTTAAAGTTATTTTCTTTCCCTGTACCACTGGAAGAGAGTGGCAGTTTGACTCAGTCTAAAACACTGCACTGTCTACTATTATCTACAGTTTCAAAGGTTTAGAACTTAGATTTTCAAGGTGACCACAGCATGTATGCATTTGTGTCTGACTCTARACAAGCACAGGGAATTTCCTAAAAAAAGCCACTACTAAACCTCTATAATGAGAAGCAGTATTTTTTCTTGTCACTGTTCTCAAATAACAAACCATTCTGGTGGATCTTTAAAAATATAAAAATTAAAAGAAACAGAAAGTATTAACTGGATGTTCCTGCAAGACCCCAGCCATCATGATGCATTTTTATCCCAGGATTTTGGGAACACATGAGCCACTTGTAATTTTTGTGATCTGGTGTGACATYTTACAAATTTCGCAGCAGGGAAGCTTTACCCCCTCTTCTTGCCATCATCCACCAATACTTAGTGAAGAAGTACCATCATTAAACTCACCGATAYGCAATTTCATCTGCCACTTTTTCCTCTGAGTCTTCGTCTGTTATCTCATACCGCCCCTTGTATTTCATCTCTTGCCTTTCTCCCAGTCTGTCTCTCACCGGCCGCTTCCGTTTGAGGAAGCTGTGCCCGTTTCCCTCCTCTGCCGGCAAAGCCTTCTTGTCATCGTGCATGTACTCATCGAGCTCTTTGTCTAAAGTCTCTGCCTCCTTCTGCTGGGCTTCCTTCATCAGCCTTTTAGCCAGCAGGTAGTTGTAAGTCTCAGACTGCCTGCTCCTGTCAATAGAACCTTCCATGCCCAGAATCCCAAGCTCAGTGGCCACCGCGTCCTGGTTCTGCTCCTGGAGCACCGCACCCCAGATGTTGTTGACCTTCTTGCCACGCAGGTCAGTCTGTTTTTGGTGGCTCTGGCTGAACTGGAAAGGCTCAGGTTTGGCAGGGAAGGAGTTGAAGCACTTCTGCCTCTTTCGCTTCCACAGGCAGTCATCGTCAGAGTCGGAGCCGCTCTCCTCGCTGGAATCCACGCTCTTGGTGGTCCTGTAGGGAACGCTGGGAGCACAGGATGAGATGCTGCTCTGGAAAGGTCTGCATGAATCACTGCCAGTGTGCGGCTTCTGGGATTAAACAGTAAATTGATGCCCATTAGCTTAAATTATTCATGAAAATTAGAAGAGCTATCAAGTCATTGATCAGCTGAAATAAGTAATTCTGACCCATATGGCTGAGCAGTCCTCCAGACGCATCTCTTGGGCCACAGCTGACAGGAGCTTCCCTTGAAACTCCTGTATTTTGAGTGCATGAAAGACACCATGGCTGACACAGAAAMACAAAGTCAGGAATCACTTTTCTCCTTAAGGCAAACTTTGCTGAGTGAAAATTATTATGAGACTGGAAAAATGGTGAATATTCCCAAAGTGGCCAAAGACACAAGATTGCACAGCAGCTCTAAGAGTGAAATACCAAAACAGCACAGCAACGTACCAGAGGTTTGTTTAACAGCAGAGAAGTTAGCAATCTCTCTGGAGTCTCAATGACAAGACCAAATGACCAAAAATATACCCCAAAACCAAACACACAAAACTGGGATGTTGCTCAGACTTGAGTGCACTGTGACCCTGGCTCAGTCAGGACAGCACATGACCAGCTGGGGACAGCAGGACCTTACAGAACTACCTGTTTTCTCTTTTTTAAATCAATCAGACACCATGGATTAACTACGGCTYATTAATTAAGCACCTCCCCCAAAAAAATCATCCCATTGATATATAAATACTCAAGAAATGCTTTTAGTCAATTCCAGTTATTCCTCAGCTGATTTCTTATCGTAAAGTTATATGCTGTGCCATGATCTTTAAAAATAAGATGTTTCTTCACTTTTAGGTGAAATGAAAATTCTTTCTTTAGCCTTAGTGCTCTTGTCAACATGGGTGTTATTTCTTCTTTCTCCAAATAGTGAACAGAAAAGAGAAGTATTCAACATATGATGTTATGAAACACATACTGAGTGTACTGCAAAAAAACCCCAAACCAGCATAAATAAAAAAAGACCAAACACTTCTGTAAAAACTTACTTATTTTATGCTTCATTTCTCAGAACAAAGATCAAAATAACTGGATAAAAATAAAATTCCTTACACATACAATGTCACACACTGATCTTAGTTTGAAATCTTCCTGCCTGTACACGGCCATGAATACCTCATACTTTCAGTACAAATTCCTTACAAAGTAGCTCGTATCCTCCAAGAATCACAGACTTGTTTGGTTTGGGAGGGCCCCTAAAGCCCATCCCCTGCCACTGGCAGGGACACCTTCCACTACTTCAGGTTGCTCAAGCCCCATCCAACCTGGCGTTGTACATTTCCAGGGATGGGGCAGCCACAGCTTCTCTGGGCAACCCTGCCAGGGCCTCAACACCCYCATARGGAACAATTCCTTCCTAATATCTGATCTAACCCTGCCCTCTGTCCGTTTGAAACCATTCCCTGTCCCTGCAGCCCTTGTCCATTGTCTCTCTCCATCTTTCCTGCAGCTCCTTCAGGCMCTGCAAGGCCACAGTGAGATCACCCAAAGCTTCTCCTCTCCAGACTGAACAATCCCAGCTCTCCCAGCCTTTCCTCCCAGCAGAGCTGCTCCATTCCTCTGACCATCCTGGCGCTTCCTCTGGCCTGGCTCCAGCAGCTCCAGGTCCCTGCAGTGCTGGCCCCACGGGAGGGCTGGGGCAGCTCTGCAGGTGGCRACGGGGGACACAACGGGGAAAGCCSGGGRGACAGCGCTGGCATCTCAATGCGGGCACGGAGAGACGCGGGCGAGCCGCAGGGCTCCGGGGCTGGCAGCGCTCAGGGCTCTCTCCCGTGGTCACAGCGATTCGCCCCCACTGCCGCTCCCTTCCCCGCTGCCGCCACCGTCCCCGTTACCGCTCCCGCCCCCACCGCCCCCATTACCGTCCTCATTACCGCCCCCATTACCGTCCTCATTACCGTCCTCATTACCGTCCCCATTACCGTCCCCATTACCGCCCGGGTCCCCGCTGCCACCCCCGCCCCCATTGTTCCCGCGCACGCCAAGTGCCCGGCTCCGAGCGGCTCCCCGGGGAGGCTCCGGCCCCGGGAGAAGCCACAAGGTCAGGGAGAAGCCACAGGGAGAAGCCACCACCCCAGGGAGAAGTGCTCAGTCCCGCAGGAGCGCTCCACGCCGGGAAAGGCTCCTCAGGCGCGGCCTCTGCGGCCTCTCCGTCCCTCAGCCCCGGCCCCGCGCCCCGGGCCCCCCGGCCCAGCGCTCCGGCTGCTGCCCACCCACACCTGTCCGGGGGAGCCGGCGCCGGGCATGTCCGAGTCGGAGCCGGACAGCTCGCCGTCCTCCAAGTCGCCGTCCATGTCCCGCAGCTCCTGCGCCATGTCCCGGCGGAAGGGCGGAGCGCGGTGGCGGGGCGGGACAGCGCGTCTGTCCGGGGCGGGGATGCTGCGGGCTGGCCCGGCCGCGGCTCCTCCTTCCCGGCTCTTTCCCTGTGGGATGGCTGGTTGTGGGAGGAGGGCGCGAATTACCGGCCGTGTGTAGTGTCCCGGGGGAATGGTGGGGCCTGGGATGCTCGGCAGAAGCGTTGCGGGGTGTGGGATGCGGGATTCCCTTAAAGCCGSGTGTTCCATGGGGTGACGTCTCGGTGTGCTTTCAAGCCTGATCAGGAGATTAAAGAGGTTCGTTCTCTTCAATCGCACAGGCAGCAGAACCGTCCCGCAGTCAGGGACATCCTGGAACTGACAACAAGCTTTAAGGATGTACTTTAATGCGTATAAATATCTTCTGATGCCCGAAAAGATAGGCGAGAAATAAAACCCCATGGACCCGTGTCTGTAAAGCGGGTGTTTGTTTATTGCAGCGCWGGAGGTGAGGGGGATTTCTGCACCTATCTCACCCACCTCTGTTAAGTGCTGTGGTTTATTTATACAGTAGGTATTGCTCAGTATAATAACATTGTTATTTATGGGCGCAGAACTAAATAGCATATTGGTTATGTAGCAGTTCTATAAACGCGCTTGTGCTGCCCCAATTTAGGYGATCCTGGGGGTCTTCTTCGATGAAGGCTCAAGGTCTTCCTCACTKCTGACYTTTTCACACTTYTCCTTCAGAGCATGTGCAGTCATGGTGTTCTTTGTTTTTTMTGGCTCTRATTGGTCTAAATTCTTCATTTTGTGGCCAATTGGCTTTATATTTGCCARTTTYTCCTTAGTACATCCTGCTACTTCTTAATATAGCTATGCTTGTCTGTTTTGAGACCATCCGCCTGGCGAGTTTTTTATCTATTCAAGCTCTTAGCAGCTAGTTAACCATGTATTAGCTATKACACTGTATGGAAAGCTATGATCTGGGTCATATAGGTATATTGTAAATCAAGCTAATGAAAGCATCTTGTAACTTTGGCCCAAGTTGTCTAGGCATCACTCCAAGGCAGTTCCTAAGGGGATGGTCCCAGACTCTGTTCAGTGGTGCCCAGAGACAGGACAAGGAGCAGTGRCCATAAACTAAAMCACAAGAAATTSCACCTCAAYATRAGGAAGAGCTTTCCACTGAGGGTGGCAGAGCCCTGGAAGAGTTGCCCAGGGAGTCTCCCCCTCTGGAAGTACCACAAACCCACCTGGACACATTCCTCTGTCACCTGCTCTTGGTGACCCTTCCTGGGTAGGGAGTTGGATTGATCTGGATGATCTCCAGAAGGCCCTTCCAACCCTGCCATCCTGTGATCCTGCACTAGAATAGATACCAGTTACCATCTCCTGCTCAAGGACATCTGGGAACTAACAAGCTTTAAGGGGATGGTTTAGACAAATTACTAAAGGGCTCAAGGTGTTGTTAAGTACTGAGTGAGGAAAAAAAAAATCCAAGCAGATACCTCACAATTCTTCACCATGTATCAGCTACTAGATAGGTAGATTTTAATTAAAATAAAACAGCACAGATGATAAATAATTTCTACTGGAAACATCTTTACGCATTTGACTCCAGGAAAACAAACACAGATGTGATTTTTCTGAGAAGAGATACATCACAGCTAAGCATTTAGGGTTTTGGTGACATGAGCTTGAAGACCCAATGTATTTAAGAGATGCAGTTTTTCACTCCCACCATTAATAGGCCCATTCATGGACACAGTTTTTCCTTTATGTATTTTAGATCATCTTACCTGAGATGTGAAAAGTACCAGTGCTGTAGTGCCTCATTCTAAATCCCTGTTGTGGTCTAATTGGATTTTAARTGCTTGGACAGTTAACTGCAATGAAAATCACTTATCAATTAGCCATCCTCATTATCAGTTATCCAGTCAGGCCTTTGAARACCCCTCTTGACATTTTTCTGCTTCTTTGGATGGCTACTTTCCTTAAAAATCTCATTCCCGGGCTTAAATTTCCTGTTGTCTACCCTTGGAAGAAGAAAAGGCTCAAAGCTGAAGAAAGACCAGGAACAGTCAAAGCCCCTTCCCTGTTTGGTCCCTCATGACACTCCTGTTGCAGTGCTTCAGAATTATTCAAGATATCTAATGAAGAAGAGATAAATCATAGCATGCTTCTTTCTGTGTTGTTCTCACCTCATTTCCCTTTGAGTGTAATGATGCAGAGCACTTGCTAGTAACAYTCTGTTCTGCAAAAAAGGCTGGTTTTATCATGTTTGCAATTAAATAATTTCACTGAGTTACAGGGAGTTCCTGGGCTGAAGTCAAGTGGAACTGTGGAACAGGGGAAATGTAATACTCCAGTAACTCCCATGGACAAGTTCTCTGTGTCAGCATAACTTGTATATGGCACTGAACAAACCCCACAAGAACACTACCAAGCTCTGTGTTTATCTTCAGAAGGTAAACTTCTTAAAATGCCCAGAAGCAGGCCAGAAACAGGACTAAGAAGATAAATCAGATATCAGAACCGTTTACTCAAAAAACCAAAACCCCAAAAGAAAAAAAAGCAAAAAAAAGAAAAAAAAGCAAAAAGCTAAGCCAGTTGAGTCACAACATGTATATGGATTTCCTATATGAATTTTCTGTATTGAAATATGTCTTCTCATCTTCACCTTTAATGCAGGCTCAGCTCTTAAATGTCATTTTGTTTTCTGCCTTCAAGCATAGTAAGGACTATAGGCAAGACCCTGCTGGGCAACAGAGATATTCTTGGATAAACACTAATATTAGTCATGTTCTCCTTGAATTTTTTTGCACACCTTCAGTTTTCCCTTTAGCAAAACCAACTAAGTTGACAGAGAAAGCTTAATAAACACCCTTTGGATGAGTGTATCRCCTTCAAAATATCACTTCCAAGTAGGCTTAAAAATCATGTAATCAAGTGGAGCTAAGCACAATCCTGGTTTATGCCAGCCTGCAGCTACTCTCTATTGTGTTGCTGCTGTTTTGTGTGACTGGAGCCTCATCAGTATAGTTCCAGATAAGGTTCAGAAAATCCATCTCTGACTGTAGAAGGTTTATTTTGTGTAAACAGAGTCCTACTGAGGACATTTCATGTGTATGGAAACAAAATGTGCAGTATTATTTAAACCAGGTTGAATAAGTTGTGGGAAATTACTCCCCCGCTGCTCTGGTGGATTGTCTTGCAGCAGTGACTTTGTTTGGGATTCCTTGTGACAATCTCTGTGGTTGCTTTACATTTGTTAGCTGTAGGATAAGGTGCATCAGTTTCAGAAAATGTSACTTAATTAGCTGATTTTTTTTGTGAAATCCATTCTGTTTTTCCTGCCCTAATGAGCAAGTCAAACAGATGGAAATTGTTTATTTCGAGGTGTACTTTTGATTAAAGTAACCAAGGTCGTCATGGCTTCTTTACCTCATTGCCAGCTGAATTCACAATAGAAAAGACTCTTGACTCCTCCAGGATTTTTTTTTTTTTTTTTTTGCAAGAGTTCAATCGGTGTTGATAAGACTAAACAATCTGTTTGGCAGCACAGTATGTCCCAGCCCAAAGGATGTTCTCTTGGAAAGGGCATTATTCAGGAACATTTCTGCTCCTGGGCATGGAGCTGAACCTCGTGGAGGGGTGCAGTAACCTGATGCTTGTCCTCTGTGCTTCCACTGGATGAAAGATGAGTTTAGTTTACCTAAAAAAGTGCAGACACTTTCCAGCTAATCCCAGTTATTTGTCATCAGCATTCATCCTCCCACTTTGACTCCAGCACTGCAAATACCTGTTTTTAAAAGCCATGAATTCCTGAGATGTAGGCGGCATGCCAGGGTGTTACATCCTCAGTGTGGCTTTGAAACACAACAGCAAGAATATTCTCAGTGGTTTCTTTTCCAATAGGATTTGTTTAATTAAGTACTTCTTGGTTTATAGCACTAATCAAAACACTTTAAAAGCATACAAATGTACAAACCTAGAAATATCAGTGACAAAGAGCTGCATTAAGAGAAGACTTTTATGATGCCACTTAGTAAAAATTAAACTCTTCCAATGCATTAGCACCATGCAACCGTGAAATCCTGGTGAAAGTGAAATCCTTTAAAGGGGTCAYAAACTGAAAGAGATGAATATGCACAGAGGCATGAGAAGTGCATGTGAAGCCATCTCCTAGTGCTTCATGAGGAGATTTTCTGGTTTGTAGGTATGGAAGGTTAGAGGTATTCTAATGTGGAAGGACTTTTTGTTGTGTGTGTGTAGGTTTTTGTGGGGTTTTTTTGTGTGTTTTTTTTTTTTTTTTTGGTTTTTTTTTTGTTTTTTTGGGGGGTGTGCTTTTCTTGTTTGCCTTTTGGTGTGTGTTTTTTTTTGTTTGGTTGGGTGTTTTTGTTTTATACTTTGCTTTTGTTTTGTTTTTAATTCTTATTTTGTAATTTCTGACTATCCTATTCTGTTACAATTAATGGGCAGTAAACTAAATTTATTCCCCCAAGCCTAGTCTGTTTTGCCAGTTGATAAGTAATCTCTGTCTCCATCTTAACCCATGATCATTTTATTTTCTTCACCTTTCYTTCCTGTGGAAGTGATAGAGCACCTGGGGCCCAGCAAAGGCCAACCCACCACAGAAGTCAATCTCAGTCCTGATCTCACTGAGAAATTTATTTAATCTATTTAATTTAAGCTATTGGCAGCTTTTCTATTTACATTCAATATTTTCTTCCCAGTGCATCTTGTATTATTATTCACATCATTGTTATCCTTTGTGAATGGGGCCTGAAAGGCTGCATAAAAAAGMATTTAATTGAAAAATTCTGTGAAACAGACAGAAATTCTGGAGAAGAATGTTTTCATTCCAAATGTACTCTCACAAATAAGTRTTTGGTTTCAATAAAGCAGATATTAAAAGTTAATTGTTAGCTGATAAATATATGTGAGCAGGAAGGCAAAATGAACCTGGTCACTCTATCTAAGACTTGGACAGGCATTAATTTATTGTAATCATTGTAGCATATTAAAAAAGATGGATTAAATGTTTGCACTTGGAAAGAAATAGGCAATTATTAACTCATTAAGCTGAACTTTTAACAATGCTCACCAAAGCTGAGTCATTGTTGATAGCACAGATGTGCCACATTTAGATGAAATAGGTCCAATGGGAAACGGATTGTAAATTGCGAAAATATTTAATTTTTTTCTTAGAGTGCTCCAGTAACTGTAAAACAATTAAGTGAACCCAAAAACTTTGGAGATTTTTGTAATGTTTTGTGTGGATTGCTCCTGGTAAAGTAAACACTGATTTGGACTTTTGGTGCTTCACTGTTGGGAGTTTTTCAGACAGTCCAAGTCACAAAATCTGACTGAAGTCAGAAGATGACACCGGGCTGTGACATTGAGGGAGGTAACTGAGCTGCTCTGTGAGCTTGCCATTGTCAAAATATCAAAATGTATTTTCATACTTTTATTAGGTCATATCCAGTTATTCCATGATGAGATGAGTCTCTGAGAAGAGCCTGTAGTTGACTTTTGTCTCCCTCTGGAACAGAAGAATTAACAATTTCATGCAAGTAAAATATTACATCCCATGAAAGAAAAATATTATGTCCATTATTTTCTATTCCAGTGCCATTGGAGAATGAATGGATATGTTTAAATTTTGTCAGTCAAATGCATAGCTGTGAAAAGAAAAGGATTTTCTCATTGAGAAGGAATTTCACAGCTCATGTTACAGTGGATGTAGAAAAAATTAACTGGGATAAAAGAGCAGCATCTCACTGCTGTAGATTGTAAGATCTTGAAGTAAGAGTTTTTGTGACAATGAAAAGTTTTCATTTTGCTTCCTTCTATTCTCTTTCAACATCCTTTTTTTTTTTTTCTTTTTTAAGAATGCTCTTGCAGTGAAGTGGGGGGGAATAAGAGAAGTTCTTATGGGTTTTCCAGATACACATCTTACTTTATACTGAAATAATGCTTTTGATAATAATGACAATGAAAAAGAATGAATAATAAAGAATAATAATAATGAATAATAATGAACAATAATATAATGAATAACAATAATGAATGGCTAATAATGATGATGATGATGATAATAATTTTCTATTAAATTGAGATGAATTCTAATGACAATATATTGACCTAAACAGAACTTCTTTCTTCATCATAAGCATGGACAATCAAGTCTACTTTATATTCACTAACAAAACCAGCCTAACTGATCAGAGCTATTCAGAGGTGAAAGTTTTGGTTTCTCTCTTAAACCATTCCCATTCAAACTCTTTTGGTAAAACCTGAAGGGATTTACTGTGCACTCACTGCTGCTCTGAAATAAAATGAAACAAGAAAAGATGATTTTGCAATGCATATGAATAAATAAATAAGCTAATGTCTGGCTTTTTTTTTTTTCCCTTCACCTGTTTTCTTTCTAGCCTGAGGTGAGTTATAGTGCAAAACATTTTGAGGAAATCACACCTGCAATTGTTCTTGAGCTCGCCTCCTCTGATCTTTCTGACAYCTTGGGGTGAAGGGCTGTTCCTGTGCCTGTAGGTGTTTATCCTGACTCTCTTTTTCTTGTTGGCCTCTGGAAGAAAAAGCCTGCTGCACAGAATGCCATGTTCCGTGGCTGAAAAAAGGAAAAGAAAATGACCTTCATTTGTGTCAGGATCTTGGATCTCTCAAGTGTTCAGTGTGCTCACAGCAGCAGATGTTGCTTGGAGCTGGCCTTGAAATGGGAACACGGAGAACTCTGACAAATGAGCTGCTCAAATATGTGAGTGAGAAATAAGAACATTTCGCGGTCAAGCAGGGTGATGTCCTCGCATACATTACAGAGCCATACAGAGTTTGATTATCAGAATACAAATGTTTCTGTCCAGTAATTGAAGAGCAGGAAAGCTTGTGCAGCTCCCTTAAATATGTTCATCTCTTCATAAATTTTTGTGTTACTTCTGTCAGAGACTGGAGACAGAGGAGGCAGCTGTGTAAGAAGTCTGAACGAAAGAGTTTTAAATCTAAGAGAAAAAAGCTGTTAGATTAACATTCCTAATAACAATTTTGAGTCAAAATCAGAAAAATAGTTCAAATTTATTTGCCATAGATATTTTTGAAAAACCAACAATTTTCAAGCAGTCATATACACTATAAAATACAAATTTTTTTGTAGAGTCTCTCCCAATGTATTGCATCATGGTACAGTTATTTGTGTTATTTATTACCAGAACATATCCTCTATCCTTGTTTAATGGATAACCCAAGTTTTATCCAGTGCTTTATTAAATTTTCTGCCCTGGTTAGACAATTTCCATTGATTAAGTTTTCTGGGGTGTACAAACCCCTGAAGGGGCTCCCTTGCTGCACCTCCAGTGTATTAATCAATTTTTTTTGGGTGCATAGGCCTTTGACCCTCAACTCTCCCAAAATATCTTTCTTGTTCTATGACATCTAATTCATCTCTGRTTGTATGATAACCATTAAACCATTCTGTATTGAATTTTGTTCTTCAGCTATTGATCGAGTTTTCCAAGGGGGGTGGGTCCATGGATCTCCTTTCTGCAGATGCAGTGAGGTGATTTCTCAGGGTTTTCTATGGACACTCAGCCAACAACAGATCTAAATCAACCCAGCTAAAATCTCAGTCAAACATTTTTTAACTAATCAAAAATATTTAAATATCACAAAACTCTTGGCTAACTGAGACATTAACTAGATAGTCAGGTTAATTTTTGCACTGATTTTCCACCATCTCTGTTCAACACAGTAACGAAGCAGTCCAACAGCCTTTCTGATACCTACTTAATATGTTTGTGCAGCTGCCAAATAAATTCACAACCTGCTCGTAAGGTTTGAGTAGCTGCAAGGGGAAAAAACCTCTAGTCTCAAATTCCCTAAATAAATACATTTAGTGCTTGGTGTTTTCTAGGTTTTTTGTTTGTTTCCTGGCAAAGAATGAAGGAGAGTAGGAGGATGTACATTTTGGCACTGATCTAAGGGAGTTATCTGGATAAGACATGGTTCAGATCTGGATAAGACGAGAATAGACAGTGAGTACTAAATTCCCCAGGTACTTCCATTAGATAAAACAAAAAAGAATTTGTAGGAGATGTTTATGACAATGTTTCAACCAAAATTGTTCATGACAACTGACCCAGAGTCATGAAAATTGTACCTGAGAAAAATATGGCAGCACCATCCATATCTTCAAATTAAGTTTCCAGTATCCATTAAGCAAATCTCCAATCTCCAAGCGAAGTGCAAAAGTCCGTGTTCAAATATTTCCTCGTAGCAATGGGTATGACAGATGGGTGATTTAGTTTTAATTTTTGAAGTTTAAGTGAAATTATGACAAAGCAAATTACTGCAAATCTATGTCTACTGATCCTATTTATTCCTAAGTTTGCAAGTGGAATCTGACACTTTAGCTTACAACGCTTTCAGGAGACAACCTGTGTGTAGTTCCCAGTGTTTCCTGAAAAAAGCAGAGAGTTTCTGTGATCTCCTTTTATGGACAAACCTACTGAGTTTGAGAGCAGCATGATCCCAGGGGCTTCAGCACGGGTTTTRTGCAGCCATTCCACATACCAAGGCAGAACACACACATCCTGTGCCCTCTGGAATGTCTGCATATGCAACAGAACTTTAAATGGGTTTTGGGTTTTTTTGAGAAATTCAGATATTTTATCTCACTGGCAAGTTTTGTGTGTGTACGTATGGGGTGGTGGGTGAGCTCAAATCAAGTACAAAATACAATGTGGCATAAGCACAGCTTTCAGCTACACAAATTTATCTCTTCTATTCATAAACAGTGTGATAAAAAGATATTAATTCATGAATAGAACATGTTTTATAGCAGTTTTTTGTTTATTTCCAGTTTTCACATTAATTCCACTATCCTAATTTATTACCCRTTTGAAAGGAATTCCCATATAAATGCACTTTTCTTCATACTCCTTCTCACAGCAAAGATTTGGGCCTGAGTACCTGTTTCATCAGTGGCAGGTAGGAGCACCAGACCTGAATTTTAGCAATAAACACATAAAGTTCCCTGTAGTGAGTGAACTAAACAAGAGGGACAAAACAAAACAGAGATCTCAAGCTAGTGCTCATTGTCTCAATATAATAAATAGCTGGGAAAATAAAACTCCCACTTTCGCATTTTTCGGAAGTTTTTCAATGCTGTAGAGAAAAGTTATAAATCTGAAGTATATTTTGTCAATAAATAATATTCACTTCTGTTTTTTRAGAGAAGTTTGGATGGTTTCTGGTGCTTTTCAAGCTCCTTGCATGATTTTTTTAGTACAGGAGATACCAGTCACACATTTCATACAATTTGCTGGCTTCTCTGCCTTGGGACAGCATGTGAGCAGGAAAAAAGCAGGCATCTGAATGAAGCAGAAGCATTTTCAAGCTGGGCTGTGGACGTGGGTTTCTGTGTCTGCCTCGGGACTGTCTTTTTTGCAGTTTATTGCTCAGTCACCAGCATTCCCTACAAGAGACTCAGGCAGCCCCTGCAGACTCCCAGAAGCACTGTCTGGGGGCACAAATAGCTTTTTGCAAAAACACTCCTGCCAGTTTTYAGCTCAGCTGCTTCCAGAATGGGTGCCTGCATGAGCCTGAATTATCACCCACTCCTGGCCTGTAGGGACTCCAGAGGTTCAACACACAAAAAAATCATAATTTCCTGAAAAAAGAGAGTTACACCCTTATCTCACAAAGGGTTTTCTTAGCACCCAGAAGACCCAATCAATCCCAAATGCTTTACAAAAGACAGGTGTAAGAAAAAGAAAAAGAAAAAGAAAAAAAAAA
>NW_026623582.1:88617-90676 GCF_030028575.1 Malurus melanocephalus | reverse complement strand
AAAAAAAAAGAAAAAGAAAAAAAAGGAAAAAGAAGAGTGGAGGTTTTACAATAGATAACTTGGAGTCTAGTTGCACCAGAGAGCATCACGACCAGGTTTTTAATCTCAGAACAGAGAACTGGCAGCCTGCCAGAAATCATCAGCAAACCTGGGTCATGCCGAGCCTGCTCTCTGCTGAGGGTGGTTGGTATTACCTGCAGCTGAACAAGCACACATTTGTCACGCAGCAGGAGGCAACAGGCATGGCCTCTCTCAAGGAAAAGCTCCAAATCTGTGCATAATGAAAAGAAATCTGTCTTGAAAAGGTCTTGGCAAAGTAAGAGGTTCCCAGGCTCAACGCAGCATTTTGGGTTCTGTACCTAAGTAATTTATGATGGAGAGTTGGAAAACCAGAAAGAGCTCAGCCAAACTTGCATTTCCTCAGAGAAATATGTCATGGCCACTGTAACTCCCTTCAAGGATTCAGAGGGTGCTTTCAGAGGTCACAGCTGCACACATTATTCCCATAACTTCTGATCTGTGGAGTCAAGAATGCATGGTGTGGTTATAGTCTTGATGTGTTTCCTTTATATTGTTCATATAATATTATTAATATTATTCATATTGTTCATATTATTCATATTGTTGAAGTAAGGATGCATTTTCACTCCCCCACTCACCTTCACAAAAGATATTTTTGTGCCTTCAGCTAACACACAAGCTTAGTTGTAAAGGAAAGAAACATGGTGAACACATTAATGTTTAATTTGAAACCCTGAAGTGGTGTTACTGGTTAAGTGAAAGAGATAGAATTCCTCAGTAAAGGTAACATCACTTAACATGCGGTTAGCAGTCTATAGGATGTGTATTAATTGTCTCAATACAGCAGTGTGAGGTAATTATGAGCATTAATTGTTTGTTTGTGATCCATTTGACCAGTTTCATAGAGGCTGTACCTCGGCCAATGCTGCATGGATTCACTTAGAAATTGGATTAAATTGAACACTATGTCATCATGCTGGCCTTCAACCCTCCTTCCCTTCAGCCTCCCTTGCACAGGGATAAATGTGAAAACACTGCCAAAGTTTAAAGGCAAAACTGTAATGAAGGAAATCATATTTTGGGAAACTGGTCACACAGGATATGTAATATAAATTTTACCTTCAGTGTCCATTTTACTTAGAGATCATTAGGGACGAAGTACAAATATATGTGTGTTCAGCGAACAGCTGAAGCCAAAAAAGACAGATGGTACTGGCAGTGAGTGGGCTGCAGGGGTGGCTTTTGTGGGGAAAGACAGGGGGATGCCCTTGTGTCTGACAGCTCCAGGACGGAGCAGCTGCTGGGCAAAGCTGAGCCTGGCGGTGACATTGGTGTCAGCYCTGTGACAACATGCAAGAGAAAGGGTAAAAAACACTGCACAGCAGCTGTGAGAGATGGGAGTGGGACAGATGTGACAGAAACAGCCCTGCAGACACCCAGGGCAGAGCAGGAGGAGGGGCAGGAGCTGAGATTCCCCTGGGAGAGCCCATGGAGGGGCAGCTGTGCCCCTGCAGACCATGGAAGTCAACGGGGGAACAGAGAACCCACTGCAGCCCCTGCAGGAGCCCAGGCTGGAGCAGGCGGWTGTGTCCTGAAGGATGTTCCAGTCCTATTCACTGGAAATAAATTAAATTAATCTTCTCCATGTTTTGCCCATGATAGTAACTGGTGAATAATCTCCTTGTCCTTATCTTGACCTATGAGCTTTTAATCTTATTTTCTTCCCCCGTGTTGCTTAAGGAGGAGGAGAGTGAGAGGGTGGCTCGCTGAGCACCTGGCAGCTGGCCAAGGTCACCCCACCTCCGCAGCCCTGGAAAGGCAGGCAGGAGAGGAGCAGAGACAGGTCTGTTAAAGAATCACTGCAAAACATTTCTGTGGCTGTAGCCTTTGGATAAGAAATTTTGCAGCTGATTTCATGTGGCCATCAAGGGATGTGTTTGCTCCCTGGCTGGTACAGCCCCTGTTTCAGGATATTCTCACTTCAGAGTGGCTTCCCTTCCTTCCCTTCCCTTCCCTTCCCTTCCCTTCCCTTCCCTTC
>NW_026623582.1:78650-88346 GCF_030028575.1 Malurus melanocephalus | reverse complement strand
GTTTTTTTGTTTGTTTGTTTTTTGTTTTTCCTTTCTCATTTCCTGGTGCCTGGGGGCATTAGGAGAGATGGGAGCTCTGTCTGATATTCCATGTACATTCCATGTACATTGCTGACACAGAGGCAATCACTGTCTGAAATGAATTTACGGTCTGAATAGTTTTAAAATAAAATTGTTTTTATGTGAAATATGAAATGTGAAATGTAAAATGTGAAATGTGAAATGTGGAGATGTGAAATGTGAAATGTGAAATGTGAAATGCTGCCTATACAACTGAGGAAGATGTGCACAGAAGGATCAGTGTCAGCAGATACCTGTTTTAGGACGAGGTAAAAGGGTGAAGATGTTAAAGGGAGAGGACTGGAACTTGCTCAATTTCAGTAGAAGCTACAGTAGCAGATTTGACAGATTTCCAAATTTTGAACTGTGCAAGTTCTATCYGTCCCTGAATCAACTTATTGCAAATCAGTTTGGTGCCCAAGGCTTTATGCTGCTTGTTTAATACTCCRCAAGATTCATTGTTAGATCTGAGGCCTGTTAGGGGCTGCCTTTCATTCTTGAATAAAAACCAGAGCAATAACCACAAAAGAGAAAAAAAAAAAAATTCAAAGATAACAGCGGCAACTAAAAAGTCAAGGAATTACAAACATCAAATGCTACAGTGACATCAAGTGGTGAAACACCGCCCCTCATGCTGCAGTTTCAAAATTAAATTTCTGCCACTTCTCATGTCTCTCTCATGGTCAATGTCACTGGCAATGTTATAATGTATTTTCCTTATCAATATCGTACTTTTCCTACAGAAACCAATAATAAATTCTCTCCCACACCACCCAAAAGTATAAATCAGTTCTAGTGAAAGCCAAGGTTTAATGTCTTTTATTCACAATAGGTCCCTTTATTCCTGCTTGTATGGTGTGTCTGACAAATGTGGAACAGTTCACCAGGACTGAATTTCTCTTTATAACAAAAGTTTGAGAAGTCTCTCCTTCCATTTATTCATCAAAATCTAGAGGTATGCATCCTCTTGAGAGAGAGAGAGAGAGACAGAGAGAGAGAGAGAGAGAGAGAGAGAGAGAGAGAGAGAGAGAGAGAGAATAACAAAGAAAGTTTGTAATTTGCTTTCAGATCTTGATTATGTTCATTTCATTAAGAACTTTTCTTCACTGAGTCCTTTCTTGAACTGTCCCCCCACACCCCCAAATGACCATTATATTTCATAGTGCAAAATGTTTTTCCACCTGGGTAATACTTAGTGATTCTGTGTTCTTAGGTTTACTTTATTTCAGCCACCTCTTCACAGGGATAACATTTTTCATCTTATTTAGAAATGCTACCAATATAACTTCTATACTAAAAAATAATGGTATTAAAAAAAAWTTGCTTGGTACTGTCATTATATAAACCATATTTAATTGTGTGAKACTACTACTTTTCCAAATATTAGTAGTCTACACCCACAGGTTTACTTACATTTGTGGTGTTATCTGTTCTTCAGTCTGCATTGTAGTAGCTGTGGCATGCAGTGCTTGGCTTCATAAACAAATATATTCCTTCTTACAGGATTTAAAATGCATTTATAACAAGACTAGAGCCACAAATTTTCACTCTTAAAAGTGAAAAKTAAAATACACAGTCGAAATTACTCACATGCTAATTCAGGAAAGCAATTAAGGCTTAGTAATTTGGATGTCAGCAGAGTTAAACACATGCTTTAAAAGTTTAGCTGTTAACCTAAAAAAACCCCTCATAAGTATTACTTACATGGATTGTAAATACACTGACATATTGATCCATTTAAATAACTAGAGAATTATGGAAGAATTGCCTTATTTGGTCTTTTACCACATGAGGAGCACATGAACTATGAGCCCATTGGCACATGGATTTGCATCCCAAAAGTCCTGATTTATTAAATTATGTTGATATTATGCATGGAAGTGGTGGTAGGAAGCCTTTATTTCTTCTGTTGATGGGGAAGATTATTCAGGATGAAAATGTAGGATCAAAAATTTTTTATGCCCGAGGAGCTTTTCTCTGAGAAATGTCCAGCCATCCACAATGACTGCTGGGAAAAAAGATTTAAAAAATGCACAGACCTTGTCTCTGTTTTTCCCTTTTAAWAGGAAAGGTGGGTGAGGAAAAATATGAATGATAGAAAGAGAATGACTTTAATGTAAATCATTATTAATCATAATTTCCCTTGCCTGGGGAGCCGTCCCATATTTCTTTCCGAGGACAATAAGGTGTCARGCAGCAAGACAGAGGCCTGAGTGGGGCTTATGAGGCTTACCTAACAGATAGACAAGGTCTGGGAAGAATCATTTTAGCATCCTGAATTATTGATGAAAGTCAAAGTAGTTGGGAGGATTTGTCTTCCTTTTTTTTGGGGTTTTTTTTTGTTTTTTTTTTCTCTTCTCTCTCTCACAGTGCTGTGCACAAGCAGAGATTGTGGTTTAAATGCTTGTTTTGTGGCTGTAGGGCCTGTCCATGACAGACTAGATGATGCAGTTAAAAGAGAGAGAGTGAGAAAGAAAAGGAGTGCCTTGGAAATAATACACTTCTGAACTACAGAGATTGTAAAGCCAAAACTGTTGAAATAGGGAAAAAAATCCCTCTTGGCAGGGGAATGTCACAAAAGACTTCCCTTCAACGACTGCGTGAATTCAGACAAACGTATCTCTGATATTTAAGATTAAGAATTCAATAAAAATACTTATTTTTGTGTATTTCTTCGAATGGCAAATCCTTTTTTTTCCCCTAAAGGTCCAGGTCTTGCAGCTGGTTTTGAAGGGCTGTGTAGAAACTTTCCCTTTCAAACAGAGAAATGTCRCTGCCTTCATTCTGGGGAGGAAGGAAATAGCAATTCTGCCTGCCCATGCTCCTGAAGATCCCATCACAAAACAGTCACATCCTGATCCACAATGAGGCAAAATCCAAAAGGCAAAAATGCCTTTTATTATTTTTTTTCAGGCTAGCTATCTAGCTGCACTTCCTTTTCTAAAATGGAGAAAAAAAGATCCTTTCTGTGTGGACTGTCACTRCTTTTTCTGCACGACTGGATGTGAGTGTAGCCATTTTTTATTAAATGGAGTAAGGCTGGCCTGCAAATAGGGGAAAAAAGAGATCTGAGATAATTTAGGCTGTAAGACCAATTTCTGCAGCTCTGTTTCACACGCTGCAGCAYGGATAAGTAGCAGATGTATAATGATTTCCAGACACAGAACTGTGGTTKCTCACTTGCTAAGGAGTCCAGTTCCTGTCAAGTGCATCAGAATTCCAGGAGCTTGAGTTAATCTGGAACATCTGTTGCCCATGTATGGAACATATGAAAGGAATGTGTACCAAAAGTCAAAAATATATGCAAATATGAAAAAACAAAAATACATAAAAATAGATATTTGTGTGTATATAAATATAAAAATATACGTGGGTACATGGCCTCACCAAGTCCAACAGAAAGCTTGCCATTCAAGAAATAATTTATTTTCTCATTCAGAAATATATAATATTTCAGTGCAAGCTTCAGACTAGATCTGACTGTAGTTTCAGTGCTGTTTGAGAAGCTTTGGTTAAAGACAGCATTAAAAGCACCAGAAAATAACATAAAAACCATTAGTATTTTCTCCTGATGGTTTCTCCTGATTGTTTACATTTATATCATCTCTGTAGATAAGTAGGAAAAAAAATCACTGGTGGGTTAAATAATGGCACATTTTTATTCCTCACTTAAAGAACTTTTAAAAGTTGCTTTAGTTATTCATTGAGTTTTAAACCGGGTTTTGATATTTTGCTAGGAAAAGATTAAATGAACAATAAYAAAGTTGTAAAATTGCAAGTTTTTTTTCTTGTAAGATGAAGTGTGGTGTTCAGTATCCCATGTTTTCATGGAATTAGGACATTTTCCTTGGAGAAGATGTGGCAAGGCTGACTTTGGACACAGACATGTGATTATAGCCCAGTCCTTGTAGGGTTTGTGGGCAAACCTGAGGGGTTAATCTCTGGAGGGGATTTCATGGCTCTTCCCTGAAAGGGGTGCAGAAAACAGAAATGATGTGCACGATGTGTAAAAATCCGGGCACTAAGGCAGTGTCACATCAAGTTGTTCCCTAAAATCAGGAGCACGACAGAAAAGTGCAGGATGGGAGAGTGACCCTCGTGCCAGGGACAGTTTTTGGCCTGCCACCCGTGCTCGCCTGCAGGGCTGCACCCACAGAGGGTGGAGGAGTCTCTCGAGGCACAGGGTATTGGWTGCCCCGTTGAGCCCGCAGATCCCTGGCACAGGAAAGACACACGCGAAGCAGGTCCAGTTTCTTCTTTATTAATCTTCGGATTCCAGCTCTTTTAGCTATAGTGAAATCAGCTCTTTCTTCTGTAGTGAATTCAGCTCTCTCYCTCTCTGACTGCTACTGCATGCTTTTTTATACACTTTCTTATCTCCCGGGTTTTGAGAACACACCAATCACACAGGTCCCARCCAGATGACACAGCCRGGCACTCTCCAATGTCTATGTAGCATGTTTTAGTCTTTAATTGGTGGATACTTTCATTTATCCAATCCTGTCTATCTCTGTGGCTGGAACRTCAGCCTAGCTCGAGTTTGCGCTATTTTGTCTRTGTCTGAGTCTAAGCCGTTCTTAAGCCTAACCCCCACACATAGCTCTAAAACAGTAAAGGCCACGGCACACAGGGCACCCAACAAATTAAAGATTTGCCTGAGAAGTGCATCCATCATAAGCTGGAGATGGGATTTGGAGGAATGTGATTTGTCTGCATGCCAGCAAAAATGAAAGCTGTATGACTCTTATTGAGATGTCTGGGTGATTTAGTGGTGAATCCAATGGGGAATGCAGAGCTCAGAACAGCTCTTCTGCAAGTTCCAGGTATCCAGGCAGGTTCAGGTGCAGCAGCTTACACCTTAAGTGTAAGATTTGGGTGAGCCTTGATAACCCTCAGAAGTGAGTAGAGGTCCGGTAAAAACATCTAATTCAGTGGAGGAAAGGCTTATTTTTCTCAAAGGCTATATAGTTAGGCTATTTCTGCAACAATTTAATCCATGAAGTTGACACAAAGAAGGAGTCACCCACAAGGATTCTCMTGGACACTTTTGATGAACACCTAAATTTTGATGGGCGCCTAAAATTTGGAAGACACCCAAATTTTGATGTACACCTAAAGATACATTGTGCAGCACCTTAAGGACAAGCTGAGCTACCCTAGGGAGAATTATTTTGTGCAAGGATTGGAAAAAGTGAGCAGCGATCATTTAGAATTTGCCAAGCCTCCTGAAGCTGCACAGYGACCAGTGTGTGACATTATGCCACTAAAAGGACTGCCACATGCAGATTCGATTTTTTTTTTTAATATAATGTTCCCCTCAAATTTGTCAATATATATTTCAATCTATGCTGCCTTCAGTCTGAGGAATCACTCCCACACAGTGAATTTTTTCAAATGTGGCAGACAACAATCGAAAACAGCGTTCCTCCTCAGCTGATGATTTCAGGAGAGACAAATTTATGAAAGCAAGTGAAAAGAAATAGTTCCCTATACTCCAGCTTCAGTCCTTCCATTTTCCTTTGATAATGATGAAGATTTCATAAGATTATTCCAGACTTAGTGATAAAAAAACATATTGCTTTGGTTCTTTTCCCCCCTCTGGAGMTGTAACACATCTGAACTTCTGTTTCAAAAATGCAGTATTAGCATGARACTCACAGACTTCTTCACAACCTTCTTAGCAGAAAATATGTACAGGAAATATTTACTCTGCTCTTCTGATTATCCTGATCATCACAGACACTCTGCCAGGTCTGAACAGCAGGAGCAAGTGRTAGTAGAAGGTCAAAAAGCCTTCTTTAAAGAAATCTTTTTCYGTTTTTACAACTGTTGTAGGAAAAGAAACCCCAAACCAAAACGTGTGTAATGAACAGCAGGCAGCCTCTTCTAGCAGGAAAAAACTGGCCAAAGAGGAATCAGGGTGCATAAATATAAATATATTAAATCATATTGGATAATAAATATATTAAATTATATAATAAATATATTAAATTATATTGGATTTGGTGGAGGCCAAGCCTCCAAGGTAGAACCATAGAGGTGGTGAGGAGTCAGTGACCACTGACAGCCAGAATTCCAGGCTAAACTGGAATTAAACACTGTGAGTGTTTAACAGACCTATATTTGTAAGGTAAAAAAATGCAGCTCAGCAGTTTGCTGGGTTGGAAAATACTGGATTTGCCACTTCAGGACAGACAGGCTTCAACAGGGTGTAAACCAAGACAATAATTCCTGATTGCTTCGTTGCACAACAGAGGACATCATCCTTAGGCTGTTCAGCTATTTAACTTATAATTAATCTCAGAGAGATGGGTATCTGTCTGAGGATCTGCTGGGGTATGGAAAGGACAGGGGGAATACCAAAATTGCTTTAATATCTTCTTGGCAAAGTCTTTAATTGTTTCCTTATTAAAAAGTGTATTAAAAGKAAGTGTCAGTGTTAGGCCTGCAGAATGTACCCTAAATGTGAAACAGAGTGGAAAATGAGCCACTTGCAATGGGGGAAGTGGATGTATTAATATGTTTAGTTTCTGTTCTTGGGATRACTTGCAGGGTTTTCATGGACAGAACCATGTTTTTGTGGCACACCTTGCACCTCCTGAAAATCCGTGTACAGCTGGTAAATTCTGTGCATCTKCTGAAAGGATGAAGAAAAGACCTAAACCATCTGTCTTAAAAATCCTAATCTTTTCCACATGTAGAAAAACCTTCTTCCTGCTGCTTTCTCAAAACTGTTTTTCTTTAGGCATTATGGTCTGGGCAACAACCCCACATTCCTTGTGCGGGAATGCTTCATCAGTGACAATCAGAYTGCTCTGCCTGTTGAGGAATTCCTTCAGAGAGAGGATGATGAGGACCTGAGAGGTGGGTAAACACACTCACATGGGGTTTGTTCTTGTCAGAACATGCTGACACAGTGGTCCTTCCCACTTTTGCCTGTGTCACAAATTCAGTATATGTAAATAKAAATAAATGGACAAATAAATTTTAAAAAATTAGATCTATTACCATCAATATATAAATAAACAAACAGAAGCATATATTATGGCATGCTATGAATATTATATAATAATCTGTATAAGTATTGCATTATTAGATAAATGAAATTATATATAGATGTAATATTATATGCTATYGTATAAATTATATAAATCAGATAATATAATATCAATAAAATTATATAAAGTATGTAATAWAATATAATATAACCCCTGTGCCATCCAGGGCCACCCCCTCTCCAAAATTTGGCTAATTGGGAAAGAATGACTCAAAAAGAAACCATTCCCATGTCCCATTGCTGGTCTGTCATTTGTTGAGCCTGTAATTTGTTGCACTAAATTTGCCATCCTGTCTGAGCTCCGCAATTACAGCGGCATTTTAAGAAGTTAAAAAAAAAATAAAATAAAAACAGCCAGGCCAAGGAGGATGGGCAGAATATYAGAATGTGAAGCCTCCACAGAATATTACTTTTGTTACAGGTTTTTTAAAAATCCAGAAGGTCTGGAGGACATTCCTGTGTGGCTTAACCTCTCTGGCACGGTGACAGGCCAGAGCTGTGGTCACACAGGTCCTTCATGGCACGAGTAGCACACGACATGCTGGCCCAGCAGGCAGCACAGGACAGATATTATAATATCTGCAGAAAAATGGAATATTCCACCACCGCCCCATGCCTTGCTTTTAATGCCCCTTCAAACCACTACTCTAGACAATAATTCTATTTATTTTTGGTTTCAGCCCTTGGATGTTATAAGTGAAGTTCGCATAAACCCTGATAAAGAAAGAATTTTTCTGTACAATGCCCAGCTATTAATTTCTTGACAAGATTCTATCCTGTCGGGGGGGCGGTGAAAAGGAGGAAACCTCTCAAAATCAGGATAAGAGATGGCAGTGAATTGCAGGGWTGGTTGTTTTATTGGAAAATAGCCTGGAGATGACTCCGTGCCAGTGTGCTCAGCCTGGGGTTAGAGGTGCATCCATCCCAGAGGGAGATCAGCAGTGGGACCACCTAGGGAGCACCTGTGAGCCCTGCCAGGCTCTGGGGGGATGAGGAGAGCAAGCCCAGGCAGGAGGGGCAGCCTCTCCCAGCCCTTCCTGGAAGGTGGGAACCAACCCAGGAGAGGAAACACCCCAGAACACGCTGCACCAAAACCCCAAAACCTGGCCTTGGGATCAGACCTCGAGATTGGTAGGCACACAAGGTCAGGATGCTGTGACTCAGAGAATTTGGAATTGTTTTCTCTGCTGTGGCACAGATTGTGTAGCCAGAGAGAAGTGYTGCAGAGGTGCTCAGCTGAGTGATCAGGGCTGGTGGGAATGGAGGAATATGTAGGAATCCTCTGTGTCTGGAGGATGTCAGGGTTAAAAAGGAGAGAAAGGAATATCCCTTCATGCAGCCAGGCTGATGGAGACAGGAATGAGTATTGTGGAGCCTCCATCCCTCCCTGCCTCACCTGGCATGAGAGGGAATGTGMGGAAAAGGCGTTTGCAGAGGGGCTGAGAGCTCTGCGTCACCCTTTATGCAAACAACAGAAGTGGCAGACCCAGCAATTTAGAAATCTAGTTATTTCCCCCAAAACAGTGTTCTGGGATGCTTAGATGTGAATCTCCCTTTCACTGTAAGTCACCTAATAATATTTAATTAAAAGAAAAAAGAAAAAAAAAAAGAAAATCATAGATAAGGGAAAGGTAGAACTGCTCAGTGCAAAAGAAACAGGGGAAGCAAATTCTGCCCCCATTCTGTCTCCAGGGCTGGGACCTCCCAACATTGCTATCCCCTGTCTCCTAAGGGAGCCTGGATGCTGCTTCCTGATTGGGAAAAGGACCCAAATACTGGAAAGATGTTCCAACACAATTGCTAATTATGMATCTTTAGCCCTGAATCAAATTTTGACCTTGACTAGAATTGTACATGTAATTAATTGGAAAGTATCAAAGTAAGAGTCCATGAAAACGTTGAAGGACGGCATTTTTTAATAAATGCAGAGGAGGAGGGAAAACAAAATGTATCATTCAATTGTAACTGATTTAAAGAATATACACAGTGCAAAAACCAAAACTGAGGTGTTGAAGAAAAGAAGGAAAGGGAGGTCGGGAGAGAAGGAAAGCAGATTCATGCCAAAAATGATATTTCCTCTCTCTCTTTACAACATAAATTTTTGCCTTCTCTTAGGGTTCTTCAGGAATACTTTTCCCCATGAATCAGGAATAGCCAGTTTTGCTTTTTCAGTTGTTCTCATTCGTGGTTACATTTCAGCATCTCTTTGGCCCTGTCGGTCCTACAAAAGCCAACACATACTCAAGGATTTGAAAAGCCAGGCATATTTCCGCCCTACACAGTTAAATTCAGCGCATACACGTGCAGGTGTGCACATGTGGAACGTGTACACACACTCACAGAGGCAGGGAGGGCTGACCCACCAGCTATCCCACCAGATTTCCCAGGACTGCCTGGTCCTGGTCCAGTGCTTGARCGGTTCTTTTCCATTGTGTGGTGCATGAGAAATGATCCCCTGTCCCCTGCCAAACTCCTCTGACTGAAAAATTGCTTTTACATATGCTGCTCCTGCTTCAAATTGTGCAGGCAATTCCTTCTGACATGGTCCTGTAAATCCAGACCCTGGATTATTTTTTCTG
>NW_026623582.1:75134-78505 GCF_030028575.1 Malurus melanocephalus | reverse complement strand
TGTGTGTGTGTGTGCTTCAGTTATGCCACCATGAGAACCCAAAGGCAACTGCATTTCCTTTGAAATGTGGATTTTCRGTAAGATTTTGCAAAGAGGTGGGACTGGAAGCTAAGGTGAGAACCTCTGCGCACAGTTATGGTGTGAAAAATGATGAGAATTGTGTTGTGTTTTGTTMAATTGGTGGGAATTGATGAGGTTGGTGCAGAAAAACTTGAGCTGGGCTCCTTGCTYACCTCAAGCTGATGGGGCTGATGGCTAAAGGGTGTCTGGGGCAAATTTTGGGTGAGTCACAGCAGAGCACCTGTGGCTCTGTACCAGACATTGGCCTCATTCCCATTTCACCCCAAAAAATCATCCTTGCTGTAAATCTGTTCCGCTGATGAGGATGAGGGGAGATGAGGATGAGCACAATCACCCTCCGGCAAAGGTCAGGCAGCTTTTGCTGCCATCTCAGCCCCCACAGCAGGAGCAAAATATTTATTTCTTGTGTCAGTTGTGAATTCTGACTGAGACCCTCACAGAGGCCCATTTTACACATTGATTTTCATTCATTAATTAATTAGCATTCCACCTCTTGGAAATTCCACCACGGGTAATACACGCCTACCCAAAGCCACTGAACCCCACCCATGAGATGTGACTGCCCCACACCTTTGGGAAGGGCCAAAAATTTTAGTAGGAAGGTGGGGAATTCAGGGCAGAAAGTACTGGAGGGGGAAACACCTCTGCCTGCTTGGAATCAGTCAAAGGACTGACCTCTCCTTAAAGATTTTTGCTTTTTATGTTTGTTTTTTTTTGTATATTTGTGGCTTTGTAGACCACTGATACGTGGTTATACACCTCCTGGTGTATAACACGCACCCTTTCTCTTAGATTTTGGAGCAATAAGCTAACTTTCTAACACATTCCTGAAATGCTGTTTAGTCTTATTTTCAGGAAGAGGAACTGCAAGGAGACTTAACAGGAAGCGGGGCAAGGAAGCCCTGGACTATCTCCAATGGGGCACTTTGTGTGGGGAAAATTACCTAAGCAACTGCTGTTGTCATTGGGCAGTGTTTGTTAGATATGRTAATTTGTTAGAAACTTAYAAAAATWGTAGAAATCTTACCATTTTAATTAAATAGTAAGATGTAGGAATGTAGAAATCTTACCATTTTAATACTGCTGCAGAAGTTTTTGTCTTTTGATATCAGGCAACAAAGGGACAGCTTTGGGTGAGCTTTGCACCTCCAGCTGGAGCATGCTCAGGAATATCCATTTTTATCGATCTCTTTCCATCTATTTGTCACTAAYGGGTCCCTGTTACTGTATTTTCTGCATGCTAACACTCTCTAGGAAAAGTGTCCAACTTTGCTATAGAGAACAARTATCTTCCCCCAAATATTCATTATCCCAATTTTATAGATAAGAAAYRAAGATGAAGATTTGCCATTTATCCTGAATCTGCTTTCCTGTCACCTCATTAACCTGCGCTGGATCTTGCAAGTGCCAGCTGAACTCAGCCAGATCTGTAGGATAGATTCAGTAAATCAAAATATTTGTGGATTTYTTATGAAAGTTCTCACTGGACACAATCAGACTCATAGAGTCAATTTTTTTTTTAATCAGAAATGAAGCCCAAATTAATACCCAGCCCCTCTGTTCTCTGAGAACCAGCTGGAAAGCAAGGGGGTTTATTTTCTGCCAAATTTCTTTTGCCCTTGGCACAACAACACTTGAAGGTGTAAGGTGTTTTTCAYCCTCTGTGACTTCTTGCCTGATAGGAAGGCATTGAAAAGGAACACTAGTATGTTYAAAGGATTTCTCCATCTTTCCCTCTCTCTTCTGTGCCCACAKGAATTTAAGACTTCTGGAGTGGCCTGGAAAGGAGTGCTCTCCTCTCTCAGGCTTTGACCACCATTTTTGCATGTAAAACAAAGCAGAAACTTTGGGCTGGAGAAGCGTTTGAGGATTAAGWGAGGTTTTATTTCTAAATCAGCACCCCACCTAGGAGGACAGTGTAATATCTGATAAGGTGCTCAGCTGGACATCATGTCACATGCAGTTTTTCAGGGATTGGAAAATGTTAGTTCACTCTCAAAGAAAATTCCTAGAGGTTCTTCTCTAGGCAGCAGTGAGGTTAAAGAAGATAACAATTTAATCTGAAACCAGCACTTCCTTCAAAATTCTTTCAATTTCCACTGACCATCGGATAAAGTGTTCGACTGAATCTTGATGTTCATTGAGTTGTTACAGAATTTAACATCATAAGGAGATATATTTGGAAACACAGAAACTTCTTTAAAAAAAATTACTTTGCRTGCATATGTTTCTTTTAAATAACTGAAGAAATTCCAGTGGGGATGAAAAGGAGAAAGATGTGGATAGTAATTTAATAAAATCCAAACTTTTCTTCAATAAACTGAGTGTAGCAGCAGACAAATTATTTTAATTGAAGGTTTATGATAAATACAATGCTACCAAATAAAGGRAGGATTATTAAAACCCCCCTGTATTTGGGGAAAGCAACTGTTGTGCTGTTTCAGCACACTTGTGCCATAAATAACTCTTAAGGATCTTGACCAATTTTTTAACTGAATTCAATCAGTTCCATTTTTTAGGGTTTTGTAATACATTCATTCAGGGAATTAAAGCCAGGGAGAGCATTAACTCATCCAGGCCGTCCTACAGGATAAAGCCCAGGGAATCCTATGCAGTTCCTATTACAGAGTCACTGTGGCCCTAAGCCTTCCTTTGGGACAGCATCCTGGATGACTCCAGGAGATGGAAAACGTTCCCCTCTCATGATCAGCTCATGCTGTGATTAATCCTCTGTTGTGTTTAATGCATGTATCTTATTTCTAATTTTAATGTATGTGTGTGTGCCTTAGATTGGCAGCTCTGGGTTTTTGTTCTCTGGAAGGTAATACCGCCCCAAAATGTGGTTTTGGAAAGGAATGACCATGGTCACTAATAAATCATGATTCCAAAAACCAGCAAGGTTTTCAACGAGCAGCAAGGGATTTGTTCGTTTGTCTCTGCATTACTTTACATGGCTGATCCTTCATCTGAAATCAAGGTCAGCTCCARCCATTGGCTTTTCAACTCTGGGATTGGAGCAACTTCCAGAGTGCTGGAAAAGAGCTTTGATTCYCTTTTCAGTGCTGTTGTTATTTACTGCAGAGTTATGTGCTGGAGTGAGGAGGTCTCTGCTTCAAGGGGTGTTTGTTTCATGCCAACAAAAATTTTGTGATTAAAAATGAGTTGCACTGATAGAGTGCAAGAGCTAATTTGAATTTGCCGTGAAACAGAAGGGAATAAAAAAAGAAAAATGGCAAAAAACCCTTCTCCAAACCCAACTACCCCAAAAACAAAACCAGCCAACCAACCAA
>NW_026623582.1:73274-74868 GCF_030028575.1 Malurus melanocephalus | reverse complement strand
AAACAAACCAACCAAACAACCACAACAACAAAACAACAACAACAAAAAACAAACAACCCAAACCCAAATAAACAAAAGTAMAAAAAAAMCCTAAAACCCTCCCAAATGTCCAAAATTCTATCATTCTGTCCAGGAGGGTCACAGAAAAGCTGACCTGCTCTTCTCTCAAAATTAATTTCCATCAGTGAATCTCTAGTTCTCCTTGCATCTAATTGCCAGAAAAGGACSCCTGTGGGTGCCTGGTGGAGGAAAGGTCTGGGGCAAACCCGACACGAGCAGCCACAGATTTTTGGTGCAGGGAGTGGTGATCCCACTAGGGAGAGCTCACGCACTGTGCTTCTTCCTCACATCAAACAACTCCTGCGGCGCGATCCTGCCTTTCCCCTCAGGATTACAAACCCTTAAACGCGTGCATATGATACTTAAAAATGCAGGAAATAGTTGGCATGGCTTTGCATGTTACCCTCCTTCTCAGGTAGTCACATTTTCCACTTCCTTCCTGAGGTGTAGGACTTGGTAACAAAAGTGAAACAGAAGTTTGAATGAGTCTGTTGCCTATATTTTGGGTGGGTTCTTTGTTTGGTGTTTTTTTTTTTTTTTTTTTTTTTTTTTTTTTTTTCTGTAGGTCATGAATTATATCCCACTCACCCCATTCCTCAATCACATTGGGAACCAATCTTCTTCATCTTCSTTTCTTATCTATAAAATTGGGATAATTAATATTTGGGGGAAGATATTTGTTCTTTATAGCAAAGTTGGGCACGAGGGGAGTGGGCAGGGCTGTTTTCTGTGCTCTGAAAGTTGTATTGCACTAAAGTACGCTTCCCATCTGGGAGCTGATGCTGATATCTCTGACACCAGCACTTCCACAGCAAGCTGCTACTTCCTGAATGGCTGCAGGGATCCCAAAAACTGCCAGAGGCTGCTGTGAACAAATTACAAAGACAAATCCACCACGCGAATCCACTGCAGGCCGAGCAGGTGTTCCCCCTTCCACGTGTATTCCCATCTCCCCTTCCTTCCCCTGCTCAAGGGGAAGCAGAGTCAGCAACCTCCTCCCCAGAGACACCATCAGAAACCTGAGAAATCCCTGCAATTGTGATTCAAATAGCAAACTAAATGATGCTCTTTGCGAGGAGAAAAGGAAAAGAACCGGAGTGGTGCATCCAGAGAAATTATTCTGTTGTCGAAGTGGAATATTATGTATTTGGAATGTTGCATGCTCCTCTTGAGCTCTTGATGTGGAAAATATGGAGCCTTCCAGTGCTTTTTAAAACACCTCCTCGTGGCTTTCTAACAATAAATCTGGAGGCACAATCATAACTCTAGTAGATAGTAAAGCCTCATTTAAACCACATCATCAGTTATTACTAATAAAAAATAATAACATGGTACTTCTGCTTGTTTATCAAACATTTTACAATATATTTTTCCCTCCAAAGGCATGCAATTGTACATCAGATGAGGATGACAGCCCACCTTAGCACAATCATCCAGAAGAATTCTTGGTCAGACTTACAGGTGCTGCTCTGCACTTGTGCTTCCTTTGCCCTTTGCTCCCTTCCTTTATCACGCTTTTTTTTTTTTTTTTTTT
>NW_026623582.1:62268-72190 GCF_030028575.1 Malurus melanocephalus | reverse complement strand
TTCTGCTTTTCTTCTTTTCCCCTTCTTTTATTTTTTTTTTTCTCTTTTTCTTTTTACCTCTCTCTCATTCTCTTCCCCTTTTTCTTTTTGTTTTCTTTCCCCAAGTGGAGAAAATAACCTTCCTGAAAATCGGGGTAGCTCAAGTTCTCACAAGAAAGGGGAAATTCATGCTCCAGGAACTCACTTTTTGTGAATGACCCTCTTAGGATTTACACTGTGACCCCATGACACCTGACTGAGCCCTGGAAAAGGGATTTCACACAGAGGGAGAGAGAGTTCATATCCTTAGTGAGAAAAGTAGATTACTGAGATCTGCCTCTGGAAAAAAAAAAAAAAAAGCTCTTTTAATCATTTAGAAGTGAAGACATCTGTATCCATCACCCAATTCAGGTTTATCTGAGTCAGTCTGGTACAGAGATAAAGCTCCCAGCCCTGACAAAAAGAACAATGCCTGCTTTAATGTGCTGGCCACGGATTGCACTGCAATTCCAGCTGCGCTGGCAGGACCCGGACGGACGTCACCAGCATTATCTCAGGAGGAAGTTTTCAAAAGCAGCTATCAGGCGTGCTCTATTGATCAACAGACCTAGATCTCAGCCTCTTAGGAAACTGCTGTAATCTCACAACTCCTACTGCTTAAGTGCTTGGGAAACTCTTCTCCCAGTGTGTGGTGGGGAGAGCTGCAGATGCTGTTTCTACCCACAGGAATAAAAGGAGTTGCTTGAGTCKCTCACCTGATGAAGGTGATATGTGCTTTGGCTTTGGAGAAGAATAAAACCAGGTTTTCTGAATGATAACCTTTATTATTTTTATTTTTTTTTGTCATTAATATGAATCATGGGAGCCTTAGTTAAATGGATGGAAATTTCTCCATTTCAGAACAAAGTAATGCTGGCAAAAGTGCAAATTTCCTCACGCTTTTTAGTTGAAACGATTCTCTTTCGCAGTCCAAGGCTAACCCTCTCCTCCCTCCATCTTGGGCAAAATCTGTCTGTCAAAATGCTTTTTCAAGAGGCACTTCCAGCAGCAGAGGAGCTCACATGAGGAGCTGTTTTCACATAACCATGTATGTGACGTTTACATGATGTAAACTTCCAGCAAACAGTGGGAAATGAGTGCCAAAGAGGGGAACATCCCTGGTGTTCACCACAGCCTGACTTGAGTAGGAAGAACTTGGGTGCAAATCTGTCTTTTAACATGCTGGGGCTTGAAAAGTGGAGGTTAAAGGCAATATTTGCATACAGAGCTGATATCTGAGAGGCAAAGTGGGCCCCCAGGATTCGGACAGAGTGGAGCCTGCACTGCATCTCTGGCAAAGACCACGTCCTCTGTGAGAAAAGGGGACATCTCCACAAACCTTATGAAGCTGGGGGGAAATCCTGGAGCCTTCCCCCTTTTCTCCTGTCCCTTGGTGAGGAAATGCTCCTGAGGAAGTGTGGCAAGGCACTCTGAAAAGGTGAAATGTCGTTTACAACATTATGAGATTATGATCTTAAAGTCATCACTAATTTACTGTCCAGCAAAAAGCTYAGATACAGCTCTCGGTGTCTTTGCATATTCTTTGAAATCCTTGCATGATTGCACATGCTTTTGTGMTTCCTGTAATTACTTCTGTAGAGTTGATTTGCAAAATTCTGATTTTATGGACAGACAGATCCAAAGAAAATAAAGTGTTCCTATGATTGTCCATGTAGTTCCACTGTCTTCAAAGTACAGATAAAAAAATCATTATCTTTTTTTCTCAATATGGACATTGTAAACTACTAAATGTGTTTGTATTACTAGAAAAAAAAAGGTAAAGATACATGTTCTACAAATACACAATGGGAATGAGATGCACAAACTCGGAGTTTTTTGTGATGAGGGCTATTTCAAAGTATCTCCAATGCCATCCTTTGAAAATTTGCAGATAAACCTAAAGCTTTTGTTTCTTCCAGATCCTTCATCTAAATCAGATTATGGTATATTCCCAGCAGGCATAAAGTATTAAATGGTTTTACATTTCTGGCCTTTTACAAGCAAAATGTGTATATTTGAAAACAGGAATCTGTGCAAAAGGGGAAAAGCTCTAAGCAGAGAAAATATTATTTGGGTTGGAAATATTAGTGTTGAGGGCTTTTTCTTCTCAAGCTTTTGTTAATCACAGCCAGAGAATAGTTCAGACTTCCTTAGATTTCCAAGCACTTACCTTGGTTCATTAGGGATTTTCTAGGCATTGACTAAGCATTGTTCCAATTTTTTTCTGGCTGTCATTTCCCAGATCATTGTGCTGTGCTCACAAAGCACTTGGCATTTTTGTCGTCAGCCTGGGCTCTGCAGAAAAGCAGAAATAGTTGATGAATTACTCAAAATAAATGTTTTAATGCTTTTCCATATCATCTGTATGAAAGATATTCACACAATGTCCCTCTCTGAGCCCCCACCCCCAGCAGAGAGATCTGAAGAAAGGTACCTTTTAAAAAAAATAGACTCCCAAAACTTGAACAAGAAGCCCCTAAGAGAACCCCAGCACAGTTTTAAAATGCGGGATCTTGGAATCTGGCCCAAGTTTTCTCACACTTCGAGTGAATGCAGTTGGCAAACGTTGTGAGTGAAGATAACTGATATTCCATGTGATATGGATTTTTGGTATTGCTGTGGGTGGGGAAGCAGATATTGTTTCTGAATGAATCTTTATGCCAAAAAAMCCCCAGAACTTCTTTAGGATAAAATTCATGGATAAAAAATATGTTTTAGCGTCACATTAAGTTAAAATTTAGACTCTTAAATTTCAGGTCCTGATTCCTAGAAAAAAAATTTTGACTCACACTGGTGTGTTGCACAAATGCTAATCAACTGTACACATGAATTTTAGGAGTACGAATCTTGGAGTTTACATCCCACACAGCACCAGATCCCTTGGCCTGTTCTGGCAATAAACACTTCCACACATGATTCACTGATAAACTTCAAAGCTTCAACACTGAACAGGCTGCACAGAAGTGACCAAGGGAAAAAACAATCAGAGAAACTCAGAAGGAAAGTGTCGCATCTTTGGCCATAAGGTATGCCCATGACAGGAATAAAAAGCCAAAGAACCTTTGTTCAGATCAGTGATCCCCAGTTATAACCAAGAACCACCTTGGTTATTAATCTTCCTCTTGGCTGCTGAGGTCAGGATGAAGACAAGTGGAATCAAAACTTTTGTGCATTTGGTGATAATCTGAAGTGAGAAACTATCATTGCCCCAGGACCTCACTGAAAAACGAACACACAGCCTTGAAATGTGATGATCAGCCAAAGAGCATCACCAAACAAATCATATCAATTAAGGCATTGTGATGCCTMCTTGTAATATAATTAGGGATTTCCCCCCATGTAAACTTAATGGTAGATTTAATTTCAAAAGATCTATCACTGTGGAAAAGAAATATTGGATTACTTCCTTTTTATTCTTATAGAATATGAAACTTTAAATGGCTTTCCATCTCAGTAGTTATCTGCTATCCATAATCTCTCCTTTTGCCTTTGTTCCCACATCTGTGAATTGGTGGTTTTGCATATTTCCTTTTATTCAAGCATGGAGCCTCACAGAGCAGGAATATTTTTTGCAAGGTTATTGCTCTGTTTGATACAGTTTGAGTTTTAGAGTTCTTCATGTTGTAACATATTTAATATTTAGAAGCTATAAAACAATAAAGCTTATAGATGTGAAATGTGCTGGTGCTAAATTCAGGCTCGGTTGTTTTTGGTTGTTCCAATAGTTAGTAATTTCTACAGAGCGACATTTTTTTTTTCTCAGAATTTATTCTTAACATTAGGAGTTCCCTAACATCTGATAAAAATRTCTGAAAATAAATCTGCTGACAAAAGAATACATTCACGTGGTCAGAGGATTTTTTGTCACGAACAATGGTTTGCAGCACCAAGGTTTTAAACGTGGGATCTTGGAATCTGGCCCAYGTTTTCTCACACTTTGAGTGAATTCAGTTGGCAAAGAGTGTAAGTGAAGATAACTGACATTTCATGCGATATTGATTTTTGGTATTGCCGTGGGTGGGGAAGCAGATGCTATTTCTGAATGGATCTTTATGCCAARCAACCCCCCAAAAAAACCTTTAAGAGAAAATTAATGGGTAAAAATTCATTTTAGGGTSGCATTAATTTAAAATTTGGATGTAAAACATTTCTTTGCAATGTTACTGCACAGTTAGTTTGCCAACAGCTACACAGAGATGAAATACAAAACCAGACCAGTGGGATCGCCCCCAAAATTATTTATGGTTAATTAAAAAGTAATGGATTGCCAGCCACTACCAAGGGATCCAGCCACTCCTCTCTGCCCCCAAATAAATGACTTCACTAGCCATTATTGCAAGAGTTTTTCAGTCAAATATTAGCACTTTTTATATTTTCATGGTTCTCTACTGCTCTGGAGCTTTCAGATGACAGGGTTGAAATGCTTAGTCTCTTCTTACCCACTGTTTTTCTATAAATTTCAGCCTCTGGAGACGGGTGAGTAAATGAGAGCCATTGTTTTGTTTTTTTTTTGGTTCAAGAAAGATTTGTTTTGTTTTAAAGAAAAAAAAAATCAGTTTCTTACTTACATTTTTATGGAAAAGAAAAAAAAAGAAAAAGAGCAAGAACATGTAACACAACKGCACCCTATGCCTTCAGAAGATAAGGAAACACTGAGACCTCGAGCCACTCTTCAAAACCAAGCTTGTTCTGAGGTATTGCAGGGAAGTGCCAACCTAACACACAATATTTGAACACTTGGTGGGTTAAAATGGAGGTAGAATGCTTTTTTTTTTTTTCCAATTTACCCCAGATTTCAGGACAGAAGAAATGCAAGGTGTTTATGAGCCTGAGACAAAACATTATTTTTTCAGATGAAGCCGCAAAACAAGGGGAGGTGGAATGGAAACTCCAAAGAGTGCTCATTTTTGGTTTAATGACATTAACAAAACACTGCCTACCACTATCTGTTTGGACCATGCTAGGGATTGATAAAAGTTTTTGAAATTCCGTGTAGCTCCTGGCATTCGCATGGGAGCTCACAATAGGTCTTTATCAAATTCAAAAAGGTTGCTCTTCCYGGGGTTGTGGTCATAAACAGTTGCTAGGTAAGAGGCACGGACGGCTGTCAACATTTAAAAAGAGGAAAAAAAAAAMCCAAGATTTTTTTTCAGCTTTTGTGTGTTGACAAAGTTACGGGCACATCAGAGAAGGGGAATCTCTGCCGTGTGTCACCTGAAATGAACCTGTCCATACCTGAGCTGTGGGATGAGCTCAGTGCACCAGAAAAGCACTCAAATTACCACAACCCAGCTCCTTCATTCTATTTTTTTTTTTTTAATAAAGAGCCAGCTTTCTTTTTTCTTCTTTATTTGGTGACTCAGARCCTTAGCAGATATAGCTGATATCGTTAATGCATGTATTCTGGATTTCCCTTTAACCAGGACACGATCTATTCTGCTTTGAGCACATTCCTAGCATAACTACATCATGATTCCTACAGCTCCTCGGTGTCCTGAAATCTCTGCTTCTTGCCCCAGATCCCAAGGTAAACAAACACCTCAATAAACTCACTGCCACTCATAAACACAATTTTCCCCGCTCCGAAGCCGTAACTTGCCCGACAGTTTTCGTTTGGATCACAAACACACAAATAGTTCAGCAGCAGTCCATTAAATACCATGGCAACCTGCTGCTTTTAATCACCCTCCTCTGTGCTGTGGCAGCTGCGAAGCACAGGGTGACAAGCCAAACGCAATTTAAACACCGTGCTGCGCTCCAGATGAGGCGGTGATTTGCCAGGGGTTTATTTTTAATGTATAAAACTTGAAATCTTACCCCGTTAGCTCATGACTTTTATATATATATAAAAAAAAATCACTAAAAAAATGTAGATTTCCTGCTGCAAATACCCCTGTAAGGTCATGATTGTGACTGTGATCCTTTAAATTTTTTTTGGGGGGGGGGGGGGTGGCTTTTTTGTTCCCCCTCCAGGGCTAAATATTAATTGAGGACATTATTGCTACTATTTTGAAACAAGGCCATGCCACACGAGACATGAACCAAAAGCAGCTGAAGTACAGGGAAAAGTTTATGGTGTTRCTGTTTTTGATTGCCTGTGGGGTGCAGATTTAACCCTATGGGGGGCAGCTACACATCACGTGCTTCTATTGCACATTTGCACACAACTTTCCCTACAATTCATTGATTTGAGCAACATTCAGCTCTGGATTTTTTTTTTGTTTTGTTTCATTTCGTTGGTTTTTGTTATGTTTTGCTTTTGAGGGTATTTTTGTGCGTTTTGGGTATTTTTTTTTTGGTTTGGGTTTTTTTTTTTAATGTATTTTTTTAAATTTATCTGAGATTTCAAACCCCTCTTTTCAAAGCAAATAAAAGCGATTTGCCAGGTTTGTTGTGTAACAATGTGGTTTCCACCTGAACCTGGAATTCCCAATACACCTATTCTGGAATTGAAAATAAAAAAAAAAAGACCGAGTCAGAAACATCCTAACTTCCTGATTTCACAAGAAGAGAATCTTCATGGGTCATGCTCAAGGGACAAATGTCCTGATCATCTGTGTTTTGTGTTAATTTTAATTGGGGGATTTAATTTGTAGGATCTTTCATCTCTTTCTTAGGTGTTCCTGGCCTTTTATTTTGTGAGTGGTCACACCGTTAGGACAATTATTCCTTCAAGGAAGTGACAACAATTTATTTAACAATTTATTTAACCTGAGTTATCTGAAGGTCTTTCCCTACACCCACCAGTGTTCATTCCAGCCCTTAAATGGCAAACATTCTAATTACAGCTCGTTAAGTTGAATCTAGTTGTGGATTAAAAAAAAAATAATAAAAAAGGAAGGTTGCAGACACCATAATAAACCACAGCCCAGAAGACAACCTACGAAGACTTGGAAGACAAAGCAATAATTGAAATTATTATTATTACATCTGGTTCATAGCAACGTTTTTACGAGCTTCCAACTTCAAGGAACATTTAATTATTCTGGGAATATAATTACTGCATGAAAAAGCACTGAATCATCACATTTCATCGAGGTTTTTTTTATATATATATAGTTTACCTGGAGTCTTACCACAGGGAGAATAATGGAAAAATATGTCAAAATCCTTTTTTCAAGACATGGGAACTGTCACACACAACAGAAATACAGGGAAAATCAGGACCTTGCAGCAGATGGCTGATTTTGTCTCCGTTGGGATTTGATAAATGCCTTCATCTGGACAAACATCTGGCACAAATAATTATGGCCAGAAGCACTAATAGGGTACAGAATCCCTGCCTGTCCCAATATAGGACGAGTTCTTCCACTCACAATTTTAGAGAACATTTCCAGTGAAAAGCTTGTTAGTTCAGTATGACCAGCCCAGCTGACCAAAAGCCCAGAATTGTTCCACAGAGGGGCTGAAAAATGCCTTCAAAAAGGGGAATATCTTGATATTGAAATTTTTTTTTTGGTTCCAAATTCCTTCTTCAGACACAGGTGACCTAGAATTATTTCTGAAAAATAACAGGCATGGTTTCTGTTTCATTCACAGGCTCAAGCAGACAAAGCTCACTCATTGGGCTTAGCAAAACTCAGCTTGGAATCCCAAACCAACAGCACTGATTCCAAAAAGCCAAGAGTTAGACAGCCTATGCCATTATTCTTCTGTTTTGCATGGAGGCAAAACAGCTGTACCACTTGGAAAACACACTGACATAAATTGGCCCTTTTTTCAGTAATTTCCCTCCATTAAGTAAGGGTTAATAAAGTACTTTGGTTTATATTAATTAAAGAAAAGGAAAAAAAAAAAAAAGGGTGTACAGAAGAAGTAATCCTGTAGAAAAGAAAGAGCTTTAAGGAGGTTACCTCTAAGACTGTCCTTAATTTCAAGTTATGTGAAAATGCAAAATTACTGAATTCCAGTAGTGATTCAAGTAGAGCAGAGCAGGACATGGGCTGCTGCCATTTATGGTGCCATTATATTGCCATTTATGGCTGTTCCCATTTTTTGCACCTGAGCCACTGCTGCTCTCTTTGTGAACAAATACGAAATATTCAGGTGCAGTGGCTGTCAGTGCCACTTGTGCAGCCAAAGGCCGCCTTCCTTCCTGCTCAAACCCTCCCACACAGGGAAGATTTACTCAAGAGCACGTTAATAACAGAGATCTAATTACATTGTTCCTTTCCGGGAGGGCTTCCCCCATTTCCAGTCAGAGACTTTTTTTTTTTTTTTTTTTTTTTTTTTTACAAGACACCTTGTTTGTTGTTTTTGTGCCAGTAGAACCACAAATCCTTTCTCAGAACATTGCTGAGTGCAATTTGCTGATGGTTTTACAAACATCCAATGATTTATTAGCAGTTTTAGGAACGAGGTGGAAAACTACTCTCACGGCTATGGCTTAATGCTAAACGGCAACCTGTGAATACTTTTTGGCAACTTTTGCACACTCCTTCCTTGTGGCAGGCTTTGTTTCACTCCCATGGCTTCTTTCAGAAATCTTTGGTTCAGGGGATGCACCCGCCAAAGGCAGAGCAGGTTTTGTTTGGGTGATCATTTGGGAATAGATCCTTCTAAACCCACACACAAGATACAATTAGCCCAGCTGACTTTCAGGTTTGTTTTCTGTCTGTGCCCAGTACTCAGAGCAGAATCCACACATGTGTGGAACTAATGCATTTGTCTGTCTGATATTTTGACCCAGCAAATGTAATTTAAAATCAGTTAATCTTAACTGGAAGACAAGAGACCACGGAAATCTCATCAAGAAATAATTTCGGTTTTGCCACATCAAGTATTGTTTGTTTAATTTTAGATTAGTGAAAGCTTCCCAGCTTGGTTTGTCTCTTCGTTTCACCAAGAATTGAATCAGCTTGCATGCATCTGACTATCCCAGGAGTGTTTGTGCATAGATTAACAATGTAGTGTGCAGAAAGACCCTAGATGTGATCAGAGGAAAAGAAATAAATCTTCAAGCTCTGCTGAAAATAATTTTTTTTTTGGCTGCAACACAGAATTAACATAAAAATGGCTGAAATCCATACAATGAATGTCTTTTTGGGACATGGGCATCAGTAGAGCAGTGTACACTCCATCATCAGAGATTTGTTTCAAAGAATTTTGGAGATTTAGTTTCTGTTATGAAGTAAATTTTTATCCACTATTCTGCTAAATTATTAAAGAGAAAGAAAATCTGCCTTTTAGTAGCTGTAACCACTGTAATATRCAGAATAATGGTTCAGCAAGGGACATAAAAACCATATATTCTTCAAAAAAATTCTATTGCTGTATCACAAAATTCTGCATATTTTCCAGGTTCTATTGCCATATTAAACTATTAACTGTTTCCATGGTCAGTATAGGGAAGGAAAGAAAGCCCAAATTATATTTTCTTTATTCAGACTACMGACCACATTAGGCCACTTCTCCTGATAGGTTCTTCTTGAGGAAATGGCAAACTGTCAAAAGAACCTGCAACCAGAATGGCCTTTCCTGTGGTGTCTGTTTTCCTTCCCTCCTCATGAATTCAATAATTACAGAGATTACAGAGTGACCATCCTTCCTTGCCACGTCCTCCTGTGACCAGGTGGAGCTGTCATTGCCATTGCACAGGGAGGGAGAAACCCCAGGGGTAATTCTGACATAATATTTCAGAATATATTTATCTTCTTAGTGTCTTACCTTCCAAGATAAGGGATGGTATCCCACTGCAGATTGGTAGGAGGTGATTGTCCGTGCTGGAAATTTCTTGAGGTGGCTGAGACTAAACAGAAGAGAAGGAGGTTTCCTGAATCCACTTCATCCACCATGAAATCTCCATTAATCTACTTTACAAAGGAAGGTCTTCCTTTCTGTGGAGAATCTAAAGGGCTTTTGTTTGTTTTTTATTTATTTGTCTTTTATTTTCTTCCTTTTTTTT
>NW_026623582.1:39944-62070 GCF_030028575.1 Malurus melanocephalus | reverse complement strand
GCACAGATTTTTTCCTCCTAATGGAAATTATTTTTAAATTGTATTTATTTTTTTCTTATTTTTTTTTATTTTTTATTTTCTCATATTGTGACTTTTTTTTTTACTTTTAGCTGTGGTAAGAAATCCTTGTGTTCAACAACACGGTTTTCCTGGTGGTTCTGGATTGCTTGACCAACCACTTTCCATATCCATCCCCACTGCAAAAAATGCTGTAAGAGACAAACCATGAGATAAAACAAGGAAAATGCTATAAAAGACAAACAAGGAGATAAAACAGGGAAAATGCTATAAAAGACAAACTAGGAGATAAAATAGGTATAGGAAACCCACTTTACTGGTGACTGCTATGCACGTGTCTTAAATCAGGTGCACAGACACAGTCTGCTTGCCCAACCAGTGAGGCTCTGGATGAAAAAGACCATTTTCCTCTGTTCCAGACAATGCTTGGGTAGGAATGTGCTGAACACACCCATCGGTCCAGCTCTACGGGTCAGATGGAAAAGAAAATTTCTAACTCGGTGTTTTCAGGTGCAAGGCCGCCCCGGTCACACCAAGCAGACCTTTAGGAGCCAGAGSACATTTGTGGCTCTTGTCTCTAGAGCGAGCCCACAGCAGGACAGGGAATTTARGAAAATCAGGCTTTGGTTTGTGGCACTGAAGGTGTCTTTTATGGAGCTGGGACACGRATGCTCCCCAGGAAAAGCAAGGTCTGGGCAGATGTGTGCGGGCACACCTGGGCTCCAGCACTGGAGAGGAGCCATGGGCTGTGTTATTGTCAGCCCAACAAACCCAGCCCACGAGCAGGGGCTCCTCAGGCCATGTCTCCTCCTTCCCAGGGACATCCAGCCTCCTCCCATCACCAGTTGGGTCAGCCTGGATCTGCTCACTCACTTCACGAATCCGAGCGATTCCCCAGAAACCACAGAGCAGCTACTGGCAYAGCAGAGATTTATTCTGGATCGTCYGACAGAGAAAACGCTCTGCACAAGGGAAAATGGGAGGCAAACAACATCCTGGTGTTAAACCCACACCTTAATCACTCTTGTAGCTTTTACAGGTGGAGTTTAAGCTTTCCTTGCTCACAGAAGGGCAGGGGAAAAGACAGTTTCTGCAAATTTGAGTTTGAGCCTTATTTCTTTTCCAGAAATAAAGCTATGTGCTTAGAAGAGAACAAAACCACACTTTGTATTAAAATTATGTTATGTTGGAATGATCTTGGCCCTACAGACAACCTTCCAGCAAGATTTTTCAATCTGTATTTAAGACCAGACAAGGGCAGGCGGAGTCAGGTGGGAGCAAAATTCGGCCACATCAAAGGGGTTCGGTCACTCACAGTGAATTTTGCTCACAAAAATAACTGCACCAGCTTGTGTCCTGCACCTCWGAAAACTTACTGTCACCCCAGTTTGCTCTGCCAATAACCAGACCAGATAAGCTCCTGTGGCACTTCTTCATCCATTTCACATTTCCAAATACACATAACCCATTTGTAATGATTTATGAAGCATTTACCTCATGGCATTTTCCCAGTTCAACAGCAATAGCCCACAATAATGATGTGTGAGCACATTTTTACAAGGCTTTTCATGGGACACCACAAATAATACGATGTAATGGACCCAGAGGGCGATGACACTCAGCTACGCAAAGCAAGAATATCTGCTGTAAATTGCACTTCCAGAAGTGGAAGAGATCAGCAGTATAGGTCATCTCATGGGACAAGAACGTTGGTGATACACTGATTGTGAAGTATTCCCTACAGATGAATTTGTGTAAGCAACATATGAGTGTGCAGCAAACTTTGCTGGCTTTGGAAGATCTCAGAGCTCTGCCTCGTATTAAACCATCTTTGCTCCTGTGATGTAATAGTTATTCTCAGGAATTAAATACATATTCTTTCCTTGAGGTAGGAAGATGAGTAATTTTCCATGAATCAAGGTGATGAGAACATTTCCCTGAGGGAAAGCATTGTCCCTTTACCGCAGGTTTATTTTAAAAAGAGAAAAAAAAAACCCAAAATGCACGTTTCATTTACCCATTGCAGTTCAACAGACAGTGCCCCCTCTTCCAAGTTGGCAGTGACCTAAAGTGTCAGCATGGACAGGGAGATGTGCTGGGTTTAATCACAGACTTGTGAACAGTTCTTACTACTGAAGATGTAATTGCCAATACATGCAGAAATCTTTGACAGGTGAAGGTCAGGGGCTTCTTATGATGAGAGGAGTACAACTTTCTGTAACATTTCCAGGGTTCATTCCTAAACCCAAAATATATTACTTTTTGTATTTTCATCTTTGCCACTCACCTAAGCACCACAGAGAGAAACTAGAATCCCAAACCCATAAGGTTTGAGACAAGGATGTCTCAAAGCAGAGATGATTAGATCCATTGTTTGAAAAATACTTGTCTGGTGTTTTTATGGAATTTCAGTTTTTTAAAAAAGTATTTTCTCTCTTCTTCAGTCTGATTGAAGCAAATATGATTGACCTGACTGCTAGTAACACTTCTCTGTGTGTTCCTTGTGTCYGTAAGAAAGGCAGCAGCGTGCCCAAGAGTCACCGACAGGTGAGTGACCTYGTCAGACACAAAGGCAAAGATGAGTCCGAAGTTTTGCTCCAGTGGGGAAGAGAGGGGGAACCTGCAGGTACCACTGCTCCCACACGAGCATCCTGCAGCCAAACCCACCCGTGGGTCTGCCCTGGCTCCTGGAGGCAAAGACCAGCCCTGAAAGCGCTCCCCATAAACCCCCAGATCTCACACAGCCAAAAGCAYGCTGTCCTCTTGCTGCCATAAATAAATCAAATTAACGTGTTTAAGTGAACACAACGTGGTTGGTTTCCTCGGGAGCTGGGCTCGTTTTCCAGCACGGGCTCTGTGCCCAGGGTGGGGACAGCCCCTGGCTGCGTGYGCCATCGCTGGGTTTCCAGCAGCCCCAAGCTCCCTCCGACTGTGCCGGAGCCCCATCCCATGACAACGGGGCACAAACAGGGCTGCTCGGGTGGCTGTTTGCAGCTTGTGCCTGGAAGTTGCCATGGTTCCTGGCAGGCAGAGCTGGGAGAATCCCTCCTGATGGGCACTGCCAGCAGCTGGCTCTGATGCCTAATCYGGCTTACCTAAAAGAGAGGCTAGATAAAATTAACAGAATAAAACCAGTTCTATTTATTGCAGRGCCTTCAGGTGCATTSAGSGCAGTCCCAGCCCACACCCACAAKGGACAGKGGCTCACGGGTTTTTCACCCTTTCTCACTTTTGTCCATTTGCACATCGGGGCTGAATCCTCCAATTGCAGCTCAGCCAATGCAGTCATTGACTCCACGTTGGCTCCCCMAATTCTCTGYTGTTTCCAYCTCTTGGGGCCTGGCACAGTGAGGTGTCCTTGAGTTTGGGGCTGCAGAGGAATTGTTTTGTGTGAAAATGGGAGAGCAGGAGCTCAGCGCWGTCTGTGGAGTCTGGWGTTAAACTCTAAAGATTTACAGGATCACAGATACATGAAAAATATAGAAGCTAAAATCCTAAGGCATCAGTTGCTCCTACCCAMCTGCCACACAAAGTTTTCCTTCCCACCCTCTGCCTGGAGAGCAGAGGAGGCTGATTGGGCACAAAGGTGTGTGTTTGGCCGCCTGGCAGCAGCATTCTGCAGAGGCAGGTGCCCAGTGGGGGTGGCACTTCTGCTGACTGGCTTTTGGAAATGCTCTGCTGCCRTTCAGCATGCACCTGCTGCCAGGACAAGGGCAGTGGTGTTCTACCTGCATGGTGGAAATCCTTCTGCTCAAAAAGCAAATTCTGCTTTCCTTTCCTTCTATCTCCTTCCAGTGCTTCTGAGAAAGCCTCAGTGTCCCACTTTACTCAGAAATACAACATGGCCCCTGTGTCAAAATTAGATGCTCTTGAAATGCTGCTTTTTTGCAAGTACTTGCTGAAAAAAAGCCTCAGAGACCGCTTGTTTACAAACCTTGGCTTTTGCTTTGTTCTGGGTTTGAAGGACAGGGCTGATCATCCTGTCCTAAACTGCAAATAAATTCCTTTCAAAGTGAATAATCAGTACCACTAAACCCACTGAATTTCTGCTATAGGGGTCTGAGTAACCCATTTTTCTTATTTCAAAGTGACCCCTTTCAACACTCCCCAACAACCTCAAATGTGCCAAGGTGCAAATTGTATTCCCTCTCTGAAGATCCTCTCACCACCTCCCTCCTCTTTTCTTGTGCATCCTTTCCTCTCATCCTAGATGGCCCTTGACTATTTGTGGGTGAAAGAATAAGAGAATTTTGGACACCTCTTTGAATTTTATGAATCAGCCTTGCAAATTAAATGGGAAGAGTACTGTCCTTCTGGTTCTTAGAAATAACCTAGCAACAGGGTATCTCAAAATGTTTTTGATTTCCTCCATCAAGAAAACACTTCAGGTTAACCCAGATAATTTGCCTAACCTGAAACAAAATTTTTTGTTTTAAATATGGATTTGTAAAGCTTTTGATCTACTTGTCCTTCTTAAAGCTGAGGGCATAAAAACAAAGACTTTCTAGGAAAGGAAATTTTCCTGCAGAAAAGTGTCTGAAGTTTGATGTTATAGATTAAGATGTTTTAAACTCGAAAGAATTGATCCAGACTTAAAAGTTGGTGTTCTCAGCACTTGGTGTTCTCAGCATTTCTAGTCTAGAAAAAAATGAAATTAAATAGCACTTCTACCTCTRTATTCTCAGGATTACTTAAGAGCTTGAGAGGCAATGAGAACATTTTTTCTGGCTGTATTTTAGGGTCTAACCTGCAGCAAGCTTTTGCTGAGGTGCCAGTGCTCTTGCGTCAACAATGTTCTGCTCTAGTGAACTTATTCCAGGTTTGCACTGCCACGCTTTGCAGAACGCTCAGCCTTAGGAATTGATGCTGCTTTGTGTTCCTGTGACAATYGCCAAAACCACAGTCCTTTCCCACAATGTAAATAAAAAATGGACATGCAGGGTTAAGGTTAGATGCTGCTTCCCATTCCCTTCTGCTCTTGCAAACAGCAGCTGTTTGGAAATTGGGAGGAATCAGGAATCTGTGAATCAGGAAAAAGAGATAATGTGTCCTCAGCAGGGGAAGAGACACAAAAGCTGGATTTCCAGTGTGATAACAAGCMGCCTTCTGAGTCAACAGTGTCAAAAATCACTCCATTTCACAGAGGGGAAAAGGCATTTGCTAGAAAGTCTTCCCACAACATCAGGTTTTACCACAGAATTGTGCCACTCCAGTCCAGACRCACTCATGATCTTCTGCCCAGCACCCCAAGAACACTGACAAGGTGCTCTCCTGGCGAGGGCAGAGGTGTTTCCCAGCCCTCAGATCCTGATTTCCACATGCTGGCAAGGGACGTGGTGGACACTGGGGTGATGCGGATTTCACCGTGTGAGTAACGCGGCGATCGGGTGTGTGGATACCTACAGACTCAGAACACCACGGAGGTGTGGTCAGCCCCAGCAAGAGCTCCAGCCAGCAGGACTGGCTGGTCAGGGGCCATGAACCCACGCCAGCAATGGGTTTGCTCGTGGCTCTGGGCTGTAAAAGCTGCAGGTGATCTGTCATGACTTACACGAGTCCCATCAGAGCTGTGAAACCCAACCACGCTCTGTGTCCGTTCGCATTTATCCCGCTTGTCAAAGGCAGAGCGAGCTGTAATCTTTTTCAGCATAGGGCAGAGGTGAGAAAAGTGCCTTGGATAAGAACTAACAAACAGAGAAATGCAAGTTTTGGTGGTTTTTTTTGTTTTGGTGGTTTTCTTTTTTATTATTTTTTTGCTTCATTTTATTAGATACTTGCACCACACAGTGCCATAGAAAACACGTGTTTTTCAACCAACAACATCCTAAAACACAAAACCTATTATTTTTGTGGAAAGCACAAGTCAAGGCACAACAGGATTTTGGACCTGTTTTTTAAAATAAAATGTATTAATCAGCAGTGTCAAAAAATATTTAAACTACCAACTACCTTTTCTGGGAAAGAAATTGATTCATGATTTCTGCTGTTTTAATCAGTAGGGATTCTTAAAGTCACCGTGCCATCTAATTTCCTATCCATTTATAATTACAAAATAAATTTGATTGGAATTTTTAAAGCATTCACTCAGAATAAATTCACTTTTTTTTTCTCCCAAGAAAACAATTTCCCGTTGGCAGGATGGTTTGAAGCTCTGCACTGCAGAATGTTAAAKCAAATGTGGCCTTCCCTGGTTAATTCACCAGAAGCTCACTTTGTGAAAAGTTGCCCATTTGGCTGCCTTTAATGCCTCTTTCAGCACATTCCTAATTATTGGGTCAAGCAGCTGCTGTTATCAGTAGACGTTTTCAAAATTTTGATAGAAACTAGAGCAACTCAAAATGTATTTTTCCAAATACATTGAATGTAASTATGAAGGGGGCTCCTGTGCTGTGATCTTTCTGGCTTTTGGGAGTTAATTTTTTTTAATTAGTTTTATCTGTTGTATTTTTATCTTTACTGTATCATTACATTACCCCTTAAAATCTGCTGTTAAAACTCCAACAGTTTTCAACAAAAGAGAAAAATGAAAAAGAAAATAAAGATTGCACTGGTTCCAGATGACCAGAGGGCAAAAAATGTTGGTGGTCCTTTTCCCTTTGGTCCTACAAGGGAACAAGAGGAGTTTTTATTTCTATTTAAATGCTTAGAAGRAGGGGATTAATCTATCAAATACAATCTCATAACACATTTTTGGAAGGGGTTTTAAAGAAATTACATTTCTATTAGCATTTGGGGGCTACTAAAAACATGGATCATTACAGCAACATCTAAAATACATGTTTGAGAACTTCTAGATGTTTATTATTGACCCTAAGTGCCCCACCAAAACACCAAAATGAGTGCTTTTCATCACAGAAATTTGCATATTATGTGGTACAGAAAAAACAGATTTAAGAGTAGACTCTCCTGATGGTTAGCCTGTGTGGCTTAAATATTTTTGGGTAGTGTGGAAAGAATGGTGGAGGGAAGGAAGGAAGGAACTTGAAATTTGGAACTCGGAACTCGGAAGGCGCAGAAAGAAGGAAGATTGTGGATGTGGATCGGTACTGCAAAGACATATTTGTTTAAAAATACGTTTTTTGAAGCTGGGAGGATGAGCGGGAAGATCACACTTTTCTGGGGTACTGGGTCAGGGTTTTGTTCCAGAAACAAAACCTCCTGGTTCTTGGGAAGCAGCAGTGAGGACATGGTTCTGTTCAGGCAGGTTGACTCCCAGCCTGCACTTTTTTTGGTTTTTTTTTAATAATAGAATCTAAATTGCAGTGAATCAGAGGAGTTAAGTGGAATGAGACAAAGGCCATGCTGGAACGACTTGAGTCAGTCAGATGCTGATGTCACCGTGGCTCCCCTTGAGCCGAAAATGCTTTACAAAACACTTTAAAACACTGGGAAATTATTTTGTTCTATGGAGAGGGTGCTGTGCATCTTTTCCATTCTCYGGCTGCTGTCCACACAATTCAATGTTGAATTGATAATAGGAGTAGATGCCTAAAAGCCCGTGCTTCTCCAAAAATGTGTTTGCTTGGGTAAAAAACTTCATTCTTGYGATACGTGTGGATTTATTTACCAGCAGAAATTGTGAAGATGCCAGCCAGRGTCACAAGATTCAGTTCCTCATGTGCAAATACATCTGGAATGACAGATCCTCTGTGGAACCACTTGCTGTGAAAGGAGGTGTGAGCAACACCAAGGAGCATGGAAAGGGATGAAATKACTCTCCCTGGGGCGTGGAGCTGCCTGACACTGTCCCTGACATGGTGCCTGTCTTGCAGAAGGTAAAGAGAGAGTTAAGCCCATGCTGAGACATCTCTTGACACAGAGGCATCTGGACAGATGCACATTCTCCACCTGGAGTTGCCATCTTTGTTCTTTAAATTGCATTTGCAAAGGCTGGATTCACATAGAGATGGCTGTTTCTCCTTCGTTGCCAGAGCAATGCTCTTGTGACTGGATCTCGTGGCACGGAGAGAGTCCAGGAGTGACTCCCCCAGCTCTGAGTGGCTCTGTGCCCTTCTCTGTGCTCCTCTGTGTCCTCTGCTCTGTGCTCTGCTGAATTCCACCTCTAATGACTCACACTGACACGTGTTTGTCCCTTAATCACACGTGTTTGTGGCTCACAGGAATCCTGTGCTGGATGCTCAAATAAAAGCTCCTGTTGGTGTTTGGTGTTTATCCTGTGAGGTCACATCCACATTTACAGCCCATTCCTCAAGACCTAGCTTAGGCAACAAAGAGATTTTCCAAATCTATATTGAAAGCTCCAAATCGATGACATTTACCTTAAACACAGGATGTTTTCTTCTGGTCCTACCTAGACCCTCTTTTTACTTTCACAGAACAAAACTCCCCTTTGAATCCCTAAGTAAAATTCTGGTTTTGCTGTGGCAGGCTTCTTTATGGTCACACTGCATTAGACAAAATGACTCAATGTTGTTTGGGAAAATGTGCAACTGCTAAGGGCAATTGTTATGAAAGTTCATCTGCTGAAAGCTGATTAGGGAGCAAATCTCAGGATGAAAGGAGGCTCTTGTGAACTATTCTCTGAAAGCACATTAATCCCTAATAAGATATGGTGTGATAGGAGAGCATGTTACTGGTTTGACCTCTGGTAACTTCTGAAATTATTCAAGGGATGAGTTTGTCAACATTAAGCTGTATCCTTCTCTTTATAGGCAGAGTTCAGATTAATTTTATTGTGTTAATCCGCACTTTCCCTTCTCTAAAAGCCCAAGGAGAAAAAAAAACAAAAAAAAACGTATGCATCATTAGTGGAACTTGCCACGAGGGACCATTTCACTTTCTTTCCAGGTCACACCTCAAGGCAAACTCTGCAGTCTGCCAAAGCTGAGTGCTTAACAAGCTCCTGGTGGTACTGCTACAGAGAAACACCAGGGATGAAAATCTCAAATCCAAACAGAACCTTTCCCCATCACCAAGGGAGTAATGGAGAGCAATTTCTCGCAGCAGCTGAACATCTGCTCTGCATTCTTCCTTTTCAAACTGTTCAGTCCATGGGTAGATGCCTCATTCCATTTCATGACCCCTTCCCTGCCTCTGTGCGAGACCCAGATCCATCTGATTATTTATTTATGTATTTTTCCTATTTTCTCTGCTTGCCAGATTTTTTTTTTCTCTGCATTTTTTTCTTTAGTGGTGTCATAATCCCAACTATTAGCTTGAACTGTATCTCTTTATCTAGTCAAGATGATTTTCTCTGGATATGAATTTCATGAGAAGCTCAAAGGAGGAATTTTGGTTTTGCACTAAGTCCTCCAGCTGACTGTGTCTGGGGTTATTTTGTATTTATCCTGTGGGGTCACATCTACATTTACAGCTCATTCATCAAGGCCCCAAAATAAATTTTTAAAATCTAACCTAAAAGCACCAAATAGATGACTTTTATCTTAAACATAGGACCTTTTCTGCTGGTGCTACCTGCACCCTCTTTTTTTTTTTTTTTCCCCTTCTGTTTAATTTTATTTATTTATTTATTTATTTTTTCACAGAACAAAATTCCTAACTCAAAACAATTTGAACTCTGCCTATAAATAGAAGATTACAGATTAATGATGACAAACTCATCCCTTGAATAATTTCAATGGAGCAAAACCAGGAGCAGAATATTATAGGTTTATATGTGAATTTTATTCTAATTTGCAGAAATAAGGCTTAAGGTATCACCTCCCAGGTGTAAATTTGATACAGACACCATGGACCCATCTGGAAAAAAAAGACACTCTGAGTTTTTACACATTAAATAATCTTTCATATGTTCTCTCCTTGCCCTTTCCTGTGGGCAAAAAGGTGAGAGAAACTGAGATTGGGTTAATCTCCTGTATTGTACTAACAGGCACAGGAAAACACATCCTGCTCCAGGATACCCAAATAAATGCCATTGATGAYGTTCTGACTCTGCAGCTAGATTTTTTAAAACTTGACACCTCTTTGGGGATAATGCTGTCAAAATAGCTCATCCTTCTATTGAAAGGACAAAATTCCAGCAGCCCTGCTGCTAATCCAAGTTTTGCATGTACCTCTGAATGATTTATTTAGTCTTTATTTAGTACCTGCTCTCTCTGAGTCTCCTTCACTTCATATTTTCACCCTTTTAGGGATATTTTGTGTCTTTACAGACACTTCATATACCTTGGGATTAACTCAATATGGTGTCTTCCATTCCTAAATGTATTGTGACAGCTAAGTTTGATCCAGAGCCTGTGGAAATTAAGCCTTCTCTTTTCTGCTGCCTTGTTTCCTTGTTTCCCTCACTGTCAAATTCTCTTTACTATGAATTTATTCCACCTTTGCCTTCTAAGAGGAAGCTTGACACCTCCTGGCTCACGAATCATCTTCCTTCATTACATTTTTACTTTTCCCCTAAAACTCTGTGTAWACACTTCCCCCACAGGTTATTCAGGAAATGTTAAACCAAGCCTGCAGAACATTACATGCTCCCTCCATAGAAATGCCATTAATTCTTGACCTGGTTGCTGATTTTTGTTTTTTTTTTTCCCCAGGAATAAAAACCGTTTGAACTGATGTCTTAAAAATTTGATCATGSTGCTTCAGAGCTGCAAAACAGCAACATGCAAATGTTGGATTTTCTCCCAGTCTTGCATGCTGATTGCATTATTACACCTAGAGAACCGATTCTTTATTTCTCACCAGTGAATTGAGAAGCCTTCTCTCCTTTTAGTGAGGGAAGAAAAGAATTATGGAGTGAGTTATGATAAACACTGAAGCTGTGTTTGTAAAGACAAACTGAGGATGCCAAGCATGAAATTACACCAGATGTCCTCAGTGAACACAACTGGCTTATTACACAAATCCAGAGCTCTTTCACTGCAGTTTTAAGAATTCATACTGAAGTCTAAATTTCAGCAAGGTTTCTTGTGTACATGAAAACCTGTGAGTAGAATCTGACTCCGGGAAATTTCCAGTGCTGCATCCTTATTAGCTGTTTGAGCTTTTCTTCAGGTGCGATGGAATAGGAACAGTGGCTGGGATTTTGGATGCAGCCCTTCAAGATTTTCCTCTGCTTGAGATCCTTTTCACCACTGTATTTTTGCATAGATATTTCATGTACTAAACATGTCATCTTTCCTGAGGCATGGGGTGACCAGCAATGTTTAGCTGCAGACAAATTTAGCCTCTGTAGAAAAATTAAGGTGGAGGTTTTGGTATGCATTTGGCAGTACATGCTCACAATCTTACAAGATCTTGTGAGGGCTTACATCCCCAATTTTAATGCCATTTACAAATCTCGGAGCCTTTGCAAGTCTCATTGGTCTCCAAATGGTATCTGAGACAGAAGGGTGGTACTCTGGGTTCTGATAACTTCAGGGCAGCTCTGATACCTTCCTGATTGAGATTCAAGCTTATTTCTGTGTCTCAATTAGAGCCTTTTGTCCGGAAAAATAAAAATCCTTCATTCTGCATTGTTTTTGAGGACATGTTTTTTGTTCATTCGCAGTTGATTTCATCTTCCTTTAAATATTTTGGCTTTCTCTGCTGAGTTTACTGGAAGCAGATTCCAGATAGCTGAATCACAGATGGGATCATTGCAGCTTTAAGGGAAGACACTTGACCCATTTCTTCTTTCTGAGGAAAACTCTAAGTGCTGCTCCTAAATTTAAAGATGATATTTTGGTTGGATTCAAAACTCTCAGTACCCTAAATTGAGGCCTTCTTTGAAAACAAGTTAACGTGTTGAAAAGCTAATTCTGAAAATCTAACTGTGAAGTTCTTGGAGAAAATTTTTTTTAGCCACTTATTTYATGGGTTTTGTTCTGACGGATTATCTCTATTCCCCCTGTGATTCATAAGATTTTATRAACACTCCAACCTTCAGACCAATCTGCCTTCTCTGTTCCTGCAAGCTGAATCTCTGCTTTGAATCTCCCAAAATTGTTTAAATACCATCAGCCTTGTATTTAACACTCGCTCTGACACGGGATTTTTTGACTCCTGAATCAGGTTKTTTTGTTTTGTTTTGTTTTGTTTTGTTTTTCTTTTAACACAGCTCCGTGTGTGTGTCCCTGCTTGCCGCAAACTTTCTAGAGCATCTTTCACTATTTCCCCTCAGTGGTGCCAAGCCTTGGCAAGAGGTGGGGAGGGAAAAGGAGCATCTTCCTGCTGTGTGACCTGTTCCCTCTTCTGCAGTAGCCTGTCTCAATTGTGTGYCASGTTTTGGCCTCTTAAATCCTCTGTKATTAACAGGGGTGAGTCCTGGCTTGAGCTCCTGCCTGTAGGGCCCCTTGCAATTATCATCAGGCACCCACAAGTCTTGCCAATTTCACAAAAATGTACCTTACACAGATCTCAGGCCCCAAAAGGATCTGTGCACTTTCTTTCCTTCTTTTCCCTTTCAGTTTTGGTAGGAATTCAGTTACCATTGTCCATTTCTCCAGAGGAACCCACATCCTACATTCTWCTGCTTTACAAAGTGAACACTGCTAGGCAGGAGGCACAGAGAGGTCCTCGAGCTGACATTACAGAATGACTTCTAATCTCTTTTACTCTGTGCTCCCTTTCAAAATAATCTTTTCCAAGCACTGCGTTTTTCCCAGTGCTTTTGGACTGTTTTGCTTGCTGAGTCCCCTCCAGCAGATAAAAACCTCTTTTCTTCGAGATTTCTGGTGCTGGAGCATGGAAGCAGAATCCATTTAAATATTTCACATTCATTGGGAAGACATTTGAAGAAATTTGAGATGTTTTGGTGAAGTGAGCTATGATTTGACTCGAGTCACAGCTCTCTGAAGTGTTTCCTCTGCACGTGGAAGTCAAATATGATTTTCTTGCTCATTTCCTCAAGCTCAGAGCTCAGCTCAACAATTTTTCACAAGGTTTTGTCTTGCAGTTGCAGTGTTGAAACACAACTGTGCTCCCCAGCCCCACAGCTGGAGAACAGAGTTAAAAAAAATTCCTGCTAAAAATGAACCAAATGATGAACCAAATGGTTAATGAACAAAAACGTAGGTGCTAAACTATCTAAAGGGTCATCTTCATCCAATCTTCCTATAAATTGTTTGGAAAGATGGAGTCATAGGGAGTGAAGATGTGAAGGTGCTGCACTAAAAAAGGAGACACAGTCATGGACATTGAAAAAAGTTGACCAGACCTGTGGAAACTGTTGGTTTATCTGAGACCTTGCCATTTTCAGCCATCAGTTTTTTAGCCAGATTTTGGACTCAGTTTTACTGGCCTCTTGTCTCTACAGAACTCAGCCGCAGCACTGAAAAATCAAATTCAGTTCAGTCTCTTYCCTGCCAGCATAAATATCCTTGCTCGGCTCCAAACTGTAGTAGCTACCAAAAAATGGGATCGTGAGGCTGATTAAGTAGGAGAAGACCCTGCAGACCAGTGAGTCCAACCATTAACCCAGCACTGCTGCCCCCAACACTGAACCTTGTCCCTTAGTGCCACATCCACATGGCTTTTAAATCCACACAGCTTTTAAATCCCTCCAGGCACGGTGAATAATCTGCTTCCCTGAGCAACCTCTTTCAATGCCTGACCACCCTTTCAGGGAAGAAATTTTTGCTAATTCTAGCACAGGTTCAGGCCATTCCCTCTCCTCCTGTCCCTGTTCCCTGGGAGCAGAGCCCGACTCCCCTGGCTGTCCCCTCCTGTCAGGGAGTTGTGCAGAGCCACAAGGTCCCCTCTGAGCCTCCTTTTCTCAGGCTGAGCCCCTTTCCCAGCTCCCTCAGCCKCTCCTGGGGCTCCAGACCCTTCCCCAGCTCAGTTCCCTTCCCTRGACTTGTTGGTCTTTCTTGTGAGGAGCCCAGAACTGTCCCCAGCCCTCGAGGTGCGGCCTCAGCAGTGCCAGCACAGGGACGGTCACTGCCCTGCTCCTGCTGCCACCCCATGGCTGGGACAGYCCAGGGRCCATTGGCCTTCTGGGCCACCTGGGCACCCCTGGGCTCGTGTCCAGCTGCTGTCACAGCAYCCCCAGGGCCTTTCCCAGACAGTTTTCCAGCCACTCTGACAGAGTTTGAGCCTTCTTGTCATTGCAGTTTCAGACTGCAATGTCACATTGTCCTGAGACAATGGACTCCACCAGAGCCCATGAATGTRCTGAAAATAGATTGGTAAAAGTGAATGAACAGTCTAATATGCTTTTTTATGTATTTGCCCAGCAGAATATTGCACAGGACTGATGAACTGCCTCTATTCAGGCAATAAGCATTGCTGTACATTGTTAGGAGTCACTGACCTGATGCACCCCGTGTTGCCCTTGCCAGGATATTTCCCAGTAATTTCGAGGGTAATCAGAATCAGCCTGATATTAAAATCTTGAGAGTAAAACAAGAGGAAAGTAGCTTGACATCAACCCTCAGTAAAACGGTCCTTTCATTCAAACAGAGGTGGAAATTAAAGCAAGCTAAGAGTGCTTTAAAAGCCTGTGCTGCTCTGTCCATCACTCATCAGCGCTGCCTTTTTGTATAATTATCATCACTGAAATAAAGTTCCATGAAGTAGAACTTCTGGGAAAGCCTCTGCTAGGAAACTGGAAAGTTACCCCCAGAAAGAAAATAAAAGCTGTCCCAGGGAGCTCAGTGACTCTGGGGATCTGCTGGTACAGGATTTAATCCACTCCCAGCTGATTACACCCAAAACCGAAGGAGATTAGATAATGGTGGAAGCTAAATGGACCAGAGTTTGTTGTAAATATCCTGTACAGTTCTGCTGAGCTCACCTGGCTGCACAAAGTGTGGCAGAGGCAGAATTTATTTTGACAGCCCTCAGAGTTTTGGAGTTTTGGAGTTGGATGCCCAGGTCATGGGTTTTTTTGTGCATTCTAGCATTCATCATTCTCTGTTCTCCTCTGGGACAAAGAGTTTTGGAGAAGGGGGTTCAGACATGGTCCAGGAAAGGACTTCAACCTTCAGTGTTTCAAAAGAAAGAAAAGTTAATAAATCAGTGCAAGAAGTTAATATTTATTGCAGTGGTTGTAGTTTGTAAGAGGTGGATTTTCTAGTCCTGGCATTCTTCCAGTGCAACTTGTCAAACCAGGTTACATGTGAAATGTGCCTGCAGCCATAAATGTAAGAACTCAGCGTGACGATGTGCAGAGGCTTGTTTGATTTGGGATGATTTTCACTTTTCATCAAAGGAACTACATGATCCCCTTTCATGGGTAAAATTTCCAAGGCTCATTATTATTCCCTTGTTTGCTTTGGTTACTGGGGCTCATTGGAGGAAACATTTAATTTAGTTTCTTCATTATGAGACACTTTTTGTAAAGGTGCAGTGTTGTGCTTTGTTCTTTAGSCTTCTGATCCATAAAAACCCTCCCTGGCTTTGCCATGTTTATTGACACCCAAGGGAATCTGCATTGCATAACGTGTCAGACTTGATTTGTTTGTTTTTCCTTCCCAATTGTCCCTGTTTTTCTAGGGAAATATTCTCCAAAATAATTTTTTTTTTTCAAACTCAACAACAAAAGCTTGTGTTTGAAACATTACTGATTTTACAAGAAATTGATTTCATATGGCACCATCAACACAAGAGATAAAGAATCAATTTTCTCTTTTTCAGCTTATGGGCTGGTAATACACAGATCAAGGACTGTAATTTCTTTAAACATGCTAACTCAACATGATGTGATTGTCTAAGGACACTTCTAATTAATTTTTTTAAATAGAAGGAAGCATCGTAGTTTTTCTATTTGAAAATAACCCTGTTTGCCAACCAAAGTAGTCRCAGCAACTTAGGTGTGATTTTAGTGGTCCTATTGATTTTTATGCARTGTATTATTTTAATCTTTCCTAGYTCATGGCTMCAAAGAGATAAAGGTACCAAACAGRCAAAAGAAATCCAGAGGTCCATGCCATGACAGGTTTTCAGAGTTTCCATGTGTGAAAAAACAGTTCTGCATAGACTGTTTTACATTTTTATTTAAGTTTTTGCTTTCGAGTTAGTGGAAAGTTGTTACGACTTGTCAGGTGAGAAAGTAAAGAATAAATATTGAGTGTTAATTAAATAAATGTTATGGTTTTGTAATGTGTCCCTTCCATCTGTTCTTCATTGTTCTCCATTGTCCAAACACATTTTCCCTCCCCTATCACACGCTAYTTTTAGTCCTCCCAGTTTGTTTTCAGTCCTCCTTTTTCACACGAGATTTGTTGTTTCACCTGAAAGAACCTTCTGTCCTGCCCTGATTTTCAAAGACAACAACCAAACCCTCTTTCCCTTTTGCTYGGAGGCTGGAATCACATCTCATTTGTGATTTGAAAGTTCTCTTTTCACWGCCTTCCTTACTAAGTGTCTGGCACACTTTCCCCTTGAAATGAACCTTTTGCATCGTCTGTCCCCCTTCCCCCTCATTTTGTCAGTGGGATAAAAAYGCAACTTATTTCCTTTCCTTCACGTATTGTTCAACCAAGTTTCCYCTGCCTAGAATGTGTTGCTCATGGCTGCCTCAAAGCCAGTTTAGCACACAAACTACTTTCCTAAAAGTTCTGTTCTTTTTGTCTGGGGCTGCTCATCTTCTTAAAATAATTTCTGCAAGGTGCACAACTCCCAGTATTTACTGTTTCTTCTGTTGCAAGCATTCATCAGTGCAACATTGGTCAGCATTCATATCCTGAGTTTACCTGCCACTTGCAACACCAGTGTGGAGATAAAACYAAATTGAGAGATACCAGGCTACTTATTTTGTAGAACACGTGTGCTGTGCAAAACATGAAAAGCCTGGGGTGCTCTAAAACCCCAAGGGGCAACTGAAGGGGCAAAGACAACCATTTTTGGAGCCAGAGGAAAGAGGAGAACAACCTGATGGTGGTAAAGTGGGGGAACAGCTTTCCAGAACAGGTTGGAGCTGGTTGTTCTGCACCCAGCAGCAGCTGACTGTGCYGTGCCAGTTGGCTGCAGCCCCAGCAGCAGGTGAAGCTCATTTCTGTCAGACTTCCTGACTCTGAGTGGTTCCAGCAAGGCAGATCCTGGTGATGGACAAAGGGAGAGAGAGAGAGATAGGATCTGCTCCATTATTCTGCTGGGAGCAGATTTAACCCSATTTTTTAATTAACAGAACGTTCACTAGAGTCGGGGTATCCCTGGCTGTTTGATGTGCAGGGAGATTATCCAAACTGCCAGGAACAATTGCTCACACTGAGTGAAACCACTGAGATTGTGTGGTGTTGCCCTGGGTCAAAGCAAGTGAGGAAGGGATGTTACCAACAGGAGAACTTAGATAAGGAAGTGATTTCTGTGAGGGGAGAGAAGGGAGGCAGCAAACAGAAAATGGAAAATCCTATTGAAGACAACTTGGAAACACCACTCTACCTTCGAGAGGTGCAGTGGTCCAAACAGCCAAAATATAAAAAAATATTTTGAAATTATTTTAAATATCCCCTGTGACCAAGCTAGATTTGATCTTGCCTGAGAACTTGGAGAAACTAGGAAATGATAGCATGCCTTTCATCTGGGGGAAATGGACTTGTGGAAGCTCGTGAAATGTGGACCACTTTTCACAATGATGTCCCACACTGCAAACTGGGTGAAAACCCTCTCCAATGAAAGGATTCCGGTCTCAGTCCAAATCCCACCCATTATCCTCTGCAGGGTGAGTCAGAGCTTCCCAAATATCCACGACATTATGTCAACACTGTCTTGTATGAAAGGAAAAGTGTCCCCTGCCCTGGAGTCCTGTAGCAGACATATCAAAATAATTTCAAATAAATGTTGGGCTGGAGTTTCTAAAACCCAAGTGCCCAGGGAAGCAGTTCCTGGTGTGATTAAAGAGAAGGAAGAGGAACAGAGCTGCTAAGAACTCCTTCCTGAAAGCTAATTCCTGGCTTTCTCGGCTCCACAAAATTCCTCCTCCCTTCTTCCTCATCCCTCCAGCATCTCTGAGCAATGTTCCAATATTATTTCAATATATGACTAACATAATTAGTTTAATGTTTCACTCTATCCTCACATAAACCTGAAAGTAAACTATAATTCTGCACTAAGTAAATGAAGAATGGCATGTGGGGCCTCCCTCAAAAAATGCTGGTGGTGAAAAAAGAAAATGCAGAATTTTGTGGAGGCAGCAAAAGCTTAATAAACTTCTACTCACCTTCATTTCCAGCAGAGATGTGCTGTGGTAAGGCATTCCCTGAACATCCCATAAAGAACATGCCAGAAAAAGTGAATATCTCAGTGGCAGACACAAGACTGGAATTTTCAAAGGCAGAAAGCACCAGATTCTCTTGAAAATTGAGGCACATAATGATCTGTTTTTCTTAGAAAGTGTCATAGTTCAAATGTGTAAATATCCATATAACACACCTCACATATGCACAAGTGTGTTCATACATATAAAAGACTTTTTTTTTTACTTACTATCCTTCATTTTTTGTGCTGCCTTACCCCTGTTGAAGTGCTATTAAATTCCATAGAAAAAAATACAGTATAGCTTTAAAAATCTGTCCCTTAGCACTGTAGGAAATTCAGAAACACTGAAAAAAATTGTAATTTACAAACATTACTTTGGCTAACTTCATTTTTTGTATTCATGCATCTACTTGATATAATATCTATTAAATATTAAGTTAAAAAAATCCAGAAAATATTTCTAATGTAGTTGACTGGTTGACCACAAAGCACTACCACGATTCACTAAAGAACATTAAGAGGAATTATTTTTATGAATCCCTGTGTGATATGTAGGATTTTTTTAATCCTACATATCCCTATGTGTTTCTTTGAACAATTTACCTTTTGTAACGCTCTAAAGGTGGGTATAGCAGAGCTGTGTCTAATAATTTATTTGCAGTGAACTGATTCGTCCATCACATCCMTAGCAGCTTCTAGTGTTTAAGCACTCTGTACAGATGTTGTGACATTTCATAATTTTACAACTGCTGTTTCAGAGAAGCAGTCAGCCAAAAAAATGTGATTACACTTAGGTGAGTCCATCAGCCTGTGCATAGAACCATAGAACCTTAAAATTATTTGGGCTGGAAAATACCTTGGGATCACCAAGTTCAGCTGGTAACCCAGCCCTGCCAAGGCCACCACTGAATTATGTCCCCAAGTGCCTTTAAATCCCCCCAGGCCTTCCCTGGGCATCCTGTTCCCATGTTTGACCACCCTTTCAGTGAGGAATCTTTTCCTGATATCCAGTCTAAACCTCCCTTGAGGTTACTTCTTTTCATTCTATTATTACTTGCTGTCTGGGAAAAAAGTATATAAATTGATGTAAAAATGCCTCCAAATTCAAACTGTATACATTTAATACATGAACGTTCATAAAATATAAAATTTGCAACAGTAATTTTCTGAATGTCCTCCTGAGTTTTAGAACTGGATAAAACACGCTTTTTCCTCCTTTTATGCTGAAAGCAGCTTGCTGTTAAAATTCTCACACAACAGGCACCRTTCTGTCTGATGGTCCATAATCTGTAGATTTTCTTCCATGACTCTTTAAGCCACCTAAATCAGAATTTTCTCGTCTGTCCTGAAAAGGTGATCTCACTCTTTTTTTCGGGAACACCAAGTCATGCTTCTGCTCCAGTTACCTGCACCATGATCTGGAGCTATGTAACATTCCCTGGAATCACACCCCCCTTCTGCTCTACTTCCAGTAGCCACTCTTGACAAACTTTGCCTAAACCCACCCAGGATTTTGCTGGATGTTTCCAGCTTGCCATTGCTCCCTGATATCCCAGCATATGATTTGACGAATTATTTGAATTATCTTCAAAGCCCTTATAATTAGCTGAGCTTCATTTTGTCCCTGCAAATCTTGGCAAGTTATGTCTTGTAAATCAATCCCTTCATCTCCTCCAGCGAGGCACAAGGCAAAAACTGTGGAACACAAAAAATCAGGTGAGAACAAAGAGCTGCCTTTTCAACACATGACATAGAAAGCGACTTCTGACATTAATTTAATTCAAGTGTGCCCGAATGCAGTAGTCACTTTAAATTTCAGTCATCATAAATGCTAGGAGCTGTTATTACCACTTGAATTAGCCTTTATTTGTGCAACTCTAAACAAAATTACAGTGATCAGCGTGTTTTTCCCTTATGACAATATTTTTTTTCATTTCCCCCTCAAACTTTTATCTCTTGCATTTGACCAATCTGGCTTGAATGGCAGGAAGGACCTTGCTGTGGTCCATGACTCATTTCATCTCTTCCCCAGCCACTCCCTGGGTGTGTTTTATTGTTTTGTTTTGTATTTTTTTTTTTTTTTTTTTTTTTTTTTTTTAGGAGCAGCTCTTCTGCAATCTGAGGCAGTGAGTGCATCTCTGCAACTACGTGGCATCACCTGCCTGCCAGGGCAAGGGATTGCTGTGATTAACAGTTTCCAGAGGGTAATGTAACATCCATTCACGTGGGGTTCCATTCACAAGGGCTCCTGGTGCAATTCTGACGCGCTGAAATGCTTTTAAAATCATCCATCCAAGTGCTCTGAGAAGTGCCACTCCTTCRAAGTGAAGATGGCTGTGTTTGGAAATTGTTTAATGTTGGAAAGCTCTGCCTGTGAAGGAAGTCGTGTACACAGGAGTCACCCAGGCTGAAGTCTTTTGCAGAGTCAGCTCAGTTGGTCATGATGAACCAGCCATGAGCTATAGGATATCCTTCCATGTTTCCAGGGAGAGTTTTTGTTTCCCCAGCCTTTGCTTTCACAGGCAGGCTTCTTGAGACAGAGCCTGACTCTTTCTGATGKCATTTTGGAGCTCGGCACATGGCAGGCTGATTTCTTATTTGGTACCTCAAAGATTTTTCATGGAGCAAAACTTCGATAATGACATGATGCAGCAATTTTTTTCTGGTCCCCAGGGTCAGTTTTTCTTATTTGTTGTAGCTGACATTTGACTCCTGATTGGAGGAGATGGTTCATTAARTCCACAGAGGTTTCAGGTGGTCCAAAATGGAACTGGAAGGTCTCCACATGCTTTTGGGGACTCACCTGGGTTTCCAGAAAAGGAGAAAGCGAGGAGAATAAAGTATGTGGGGACAAAAAAAAAAACAAACAAAAAAACCAACAAAAAGGAAACTCAGCCTCCTCGGGTCAAAATACCATTTTGAGCCTACCRCTCAGGCACTCCTTTTTCCATTACGTTGCCATTAACCTTCAAAGCCTTTTGAGCCCATTGAAAAGGGGAGCAAAAGCCAGAAAGGAGATTTTTTTTTCTAAAAATCTTCATATATTGTAAAACAATGAGGTTTTTACAACCAATGATAATGGTAATTAATAAAAACAATTAATTAATGGTTAATATTATTAATTAATATTATTGATGAATAATAATTAATGGAATTATTAATAAAATAATTTTACTAATGAGACGTTTAAAAGTTTCATGTTCAGACGAATACATGGTAATCAGTGTTGGCGGAAGCATGGTGATGTACTCTTAAATTCTTTGATGATGGCAAACAAAATCCAGGCCATACAAAGTGGCCCTGAACATCAGCACTAATTGAACATTCTTTGGGGTTCAATCAGTCAGGTGTGGGCAAAAGTTTACCCATCGCATCTGCTGGCAGAGATCGTGTCTCAGCCTCAAAGGATATTTGCGCTGCAACAGCCTGATTTCAACAGCTCGCCGACCAGCTCCGGAGATGAAAAGATTTTTCTAAATGGATTATTTGTGTGTTATCCAACAGCACCTTCAGCATCTCAGAGCAATCAAGATAACCCCAATCTGAAACTTGCATCTTCCTCAATACGTCAGTTGCCTGGCTGGGTAATTTATTCCCCACCATCCAGCCTTGACTCAGGGACAGACGTCAGCACGCGTGTAATCTCTGTGGAGCGGCTGCGTTGTCCCATTGATTTCGATAATCCTGTGATTCACAAACCTGTGGGATTACAGCAGCCTGGCTCTGTGGGTGTGTCCRTGATCCCATGCAGTCCAAATTCCAGTACATCCTCTAAAAGCTCGTTGTGAGCAAGGATTCCATGCTTTTTAAATACTTGGCAGCGAATTCTTTGGGAAGCACAGATTTACAGCTCTTGGGTCTTTGGGGAAGGAGAAACTAAACCAAACGCCAGTCAGGCTGTTCACAGAGCACTCTCTCCAACAGCTTTTTAATTGCTTTAATACATCCAGCTTTGCCCCCTTCCTAATCAAACCGCTCTTTAATTGTCATTTTATTGTTTGTTTTT
>NW_026623582.1:34215-39926 GCF_030028575.1 Malurus melanocephalus | reverse complement strand
TAATATAAAGGCAGTAATTTGCTGTTATTTGTTTTCTGTTTGAAAACGCAGCTGGGGCTGTTGCCTTTGCGGGGCAAAACTTCCTTTTGGAAGTTCCCTAAGCCCACGTGKTTGCAGAATCCTTTTGTGCTCTAAAGGTTCTTCCCACAGGCTTTGGCAGTGACCTGAGAGCAGCCTGATCATGCATCCAGGCAGGCATTTGGCAGGATCACAATTCAATGGCACAAACTGTTTCTTTTGGGATTAGCAGGTTCTCCCCACCCGTTTTTTTTCCCTCAAAGGAGGGCTGGGGCAGAAAAAAAACACGAGATGGCAGCAGGGCACGAGCAATCGGATCAAAACGCCAGAGGATTTTTCAGAATTAATTTCTAGGGAAACAGGTTTTCTACCGGCAGCTTCAGAGCTTCAGTTGCGAATTCAGCCTGCCCCTCAGCCTGCTTTGCAATTCTGCACCACTCCCCAGGTTACCGAGTGAGATGGTTAATAGCTCAAATTCTTCTGCTGGCAAAATGTTTGTTTTACAGCAGTGTGTGCCCACTTGAGGGATGACATGACATTTTAAGGCATCATGGACTGCCTGTAGCTAGGGGATGTGATTTGCCCTCGTCTTCTCTGCCTTGAGAGTGGAAGTGTTCAGAAGGAAAGCAGCGCAAAAATGCTGAACTTCACCGCAGTGCAGAAAAGGAATGAGTTCTTTGTAAACATTTTTAGAGAGTTCCTTCTGCTTGGCAAGGGAATGCTCTCCAGTGTCAACGCAGCAGAGTTAATTACAGAGGGGAAAATAATGTGCTAATGTCACTAAATTGTTCTCAGTCTCCTGAGGCTGAATAATCCGGTAATTTCTGCAGTAATGGTCAATCCTGCCCAGCAGTATGGGTGCAAGGCTGATCCAGAAGGCAGTAGGAACTGTAAATGCTGAGCTTTAAACATATGAGGAGTTGGATCTTTCCCRTCCCTTCACTCTGCAATGGCACTAAAGCAGAATTCCTTTTGTGAGTGACAGGGCACCGTGAGCTGTGTGACGCTGCTGTAGGAACGCCTCGTGTTCCCAAACCTGCTGGCTCCAGACTATTTCCTTTGAGGCCGCAGGGCTCTGAGGCTGGCTCAGGCCTTGCTGTGGGAATGCTGGTCAGGTTTCTCCACATGGGCTGCACGAGAGTCCAAGGAGGGGACTTTGGTTTGGGATATGCTGGTGCACTGAACTTTTGGCGAGATGGTGCTGGGCCACACCATGGCTTCCCTGGCTGTCTCTGCCTGCTCACAACCCCTCACACAAAGCCAGGAAATTCCTCCTTGTGCCCTGGGAAGGAATGTGCTGTCTGGGTTTCATGGAGCAGCCCCTCAGCTCTCCTGCAAACCTCCCGAGGTGACCACAAATGTTGTAAGATCGCCTTCCCTGGTGGCCACGTGCTGGCCCTTGCTTTGGCCACAGCTGAGGATTACAACTTCCAGGGAGTGTCCAGGTGAGGTGAAACATCCTCCAGCTTTGACACTTTGAAATTATCACCATGTTCTACATCCATGTGACACCTCCAGCCAGCAGGATGGCTCCAGCCTGCCCCCTTAATTTCTGGTGCTCATCTGCMTTCTGTCCGTGAAAGCAAAGTGAAAAACAGCTCCTTCCTTCAGAAGCAAAGAAATGCAGGTGCTGTGCAATGCAGGGAAAAAATGGGTTAGGGAAATAAACAAGGAATTATTCAAATRGGCAGGAGATCCTGCCTATCCCAAAAGGAAACCCTACCCTTAAATCCTGGAGGTTAATGCAGTATGAGCCAAGGCAATATGACCCAGCAAACACAAGACTGAAGCACTCAGTGAGGGTGGGTCTTCTTTCCTCAGTAAGAAGGGACAGGAGGAGGAAAACAGCAGAGTTTTCTATCTGCTTGATATTTATTGTGTAACAGACACCTTTCCTTGTCTTTCCTCATCAGGAGGATGCAAAGCCACATTTTCACTGTCAGTGTTTGTTCTGGAGATGTTCCACCCCTAGAGGAACAGTCAGCACTAAAGCAYACACAGCGCACTCCTGTCAGATCCATCCCTTCGTTCCCAGCGTGGTTAAAAGACAATTGACACAAAGTCATTACTGCACCGTGGTCAACAGGAACAGATTCATGCTTGTGTGTGTTTGTTCACACAAATACATGTACATTCATTTTGTTATATTTTGCCTGGAGAAACACGCTGAAATAACCAAGCTCGTGCTGAGAACAGTTGCAGGACACAGAAATTCACACCATATAACATAAATGCTTTGTCTGCTGTAGTTTAAAAAGTGCCATGAGGTGGAAATCAAGCAAGGCTCAGGATGAGTCTTATCTTTGCAGGTTGCYCTTCACTTGTGCTGGAAATCTTCAGCATTTATTTAAAGATTTGCTTGAACCCACCTGGGTGGTGGTTTTCTGCCTTTTGCTGAACATTTAATAATAATTTTCTCTGCAAGGTGATTGGTACTCAAAGAAAAGGAAGGAAGAAAACCTGACATGACTGCCTTTGAAATCCTTCTACCACCAGGGCCCTGACCAGGGCACCGCAGATGGATTTGGTAAAAGCTGTGATTCCTTTCTTGCTAGGACATTACATTTTTGGAACAGATTGTCTTTGCTTTGTTTTCTGATATTTCACTTTCAAACATTGAATTCTTTAATATGAAAGCACACAACTGTGTCTAATTGCCGTTCCTGATTCCTGCTAGGATAGCCTGAAGCTGACATTTAAATGAGCTTTCTTACTGTGGAGAAAAAGCAATCAGCAGGTAATGATAGGCTGGACATAATAATGTTCTTCCTTTCTCTTGTTTGGGTYGCTGCCAAACTGCTGCTGCCGCCACCACGAATAATCAACGAAACAGCAACAAAACCCTCAATAAAAGGAATTATTGGCATTTGTGCATTGTTGGTTCATMTTAGAAGATTCAAGGACTCACACATGCCCCTCACTCATCCACTATTTTTATTGTGCAAAGAATGCAATTATCCAGCAGAGTAAAAGAAGAGCAGTTTTCAAGCCATTTCAAAAATAAATATATTTGGAAGTTGGAAATTACTATCTGCCAATTATTGCTTAATAATTCACTCTGAAAATTCTCAATATTTTCTCTTCCCTCCTGCCAGTGCATACCCCCCAACCAAATTCCTGCTTGGGGTTATGCCTTGGTTTTCATCAGCTGTGTCAAAGTATGACACAGATGTGTAAACCTTTGCAACGCATTCTGCTTCTAGGAAAAGCTTTCAGGAAAGCACGCACACTTGCTCCACGCCACACTCAAAACTCAGCAGATGCATCATGATGAGTTGCCTTGATTTGGCTCCAGAATTAAATTATAGCCATCAGCACACATCCTGCCAAGAGCAGAGAATGAAACTCTGTTTGGCCCAATCATCCTGCTTTAGCTGCAGCCTTGATTTTGTGTCCTTTGCGGAAATATTTCCTTCTGAAAATGTTCCACTAACATTTGTCCGTGTAARTACTTTAAAAGTGCTTACAGTAGTTGTTTTGCTCACTTGCAGGGCTTTCATCTCTCCCTCTCTGTAGGTTATTGCAGCTGATTTGAACTGATCAGATTAAAAACATTTCACTGCAAGAGGATGATTGATGAGCCCAAAGGATCTCACTGGAAATGTTTAGTCTTGAGCAGCCTCTACCAAATCCCAGATCTGGCTCCAAAGGGACTGAGCAGGGATTCCTGAGGAGCCTGTTTCCAGAGCTGGGTATGTGGGAAATACAGTGGTTTGTACCTAGTCTAGGTGATCCTGACTCCTGCTTTAAAAAAAAAAAAAAAAAAAAAAAAAAAAAAAAAAAAAAAAATTAATTCTGAGTAATTTATCGTCAGTCCGACTAGTGTTTAAATCAACATTATTGTTAAGGTGCAGGATGAGGGAACACTGATCAGCTGGAAATATTGTTTGGTTTTTTTTTTTGTGAGTTCCAGTACTCTTCAACAGAGTTCAAACCAATTGCTGCAAAGAAAGTTTCCTGCTAGAACCCTCTAGAGCAGAAAAGAGTYGGAAAACCATCTCCAGATTACCTTCTTATATTTTCTTCTATTGTTTTCTTTATGGAATACAGCTAGGTCAGTTTTGGAGAGATGTCAAGTTCCAGGAATATGTTCTTCTTGTCCCAGTGTGGTTGAAARACACTGGTTTCATAAGATGTTTCTCCATCTGGACTAAAATCTGGAAACAAGCATTTAAAGGGTAATTTCAAGATTTAAAAAAAAAAAAATTACAGACTTTGGTGCACCAACTATCAATGGCAATAAAAGGGCAATTTTCTATTTTTGCTCCCTTGCTTTGCTGTYGCAGAGTAGATTAAGCCTTTCAAACCTTCACTTTGGTACGTGTATCCAAAAAATGTGTATTTTCAGTTTGGGATTTCCCAGTTTGTATAACCAGAATATGAGAGGGACAAACCAGCACGRTTTTGCTGGCAGGAACTCCACTCCCTCTCAGTCCTTTAATGCCCTTCTGCAGCTGAAAGAAGGACGCAGCAGCATCATAATTATTCCAGCTCTCAGCACAGCTCGAGAGACTAATGAGGAAACCGAGCAGTGGAAAGAAAGATGAAACGCAAGACAATGCCACAGCTCAAAAACCGTCTGAGAGGCAGAAAACAGGGTGAGAAGCTGTAATTGGTGTCAAATCACAGACAAAAGCAGTGGCTGTCTGCAAAACTGCCRGTCTTTGTCTCGGGGACCTGCAATAAAGCTTTTGTTTTGCAACAAGAGCAAGCTCCAAATGATACAGGAGATGGGAATTGTGATACAGAAAATGGGAATTGTAGAGCTGTCCCAGCCACCCCAGCCTCCAGATGCTGCAGCATTTGATGGCATCACGTAACAACTGCTAAACCTTGGGGTTTTTGGTTGTTTTTTCTTTATTTTTTAATATCCGATGCCCAGTATTCCATGCTACTGAGACCTCGGAAAGGCCCTTGCCAGGGCATCCGGACACACAGAATTATTTAACAAATGCCTGACCAGACATGGCTCCAAAATTCCTCGCTTCTGCTGAACTCACAGTGGTTTCAGTCATCCAGTATTTTTTTTTAATGTGTTTTTTGTCTTTCTGACCTTTCAGACTGATTGACGTTTTCAATGTACATGGTTATCAACTTATTTTCTTACTGCAGTGTGCCTGGTCATAGGCAGTATTGGTGCAATGTTGTRGTAGATAAAAAAAGTAATAAAATGCAAGATGACTTCTATGAAAAAATTACAAACCCTGAAGAGTATATTTTGCACTTTTTCAATAGGCTTTCTAAGATAAATTATTATGTATTAGCAAAGGAGGTTTTGTCTAATTTTCACTGGAAAATGGGGGATCAAGAGGCGGGAGGGCACTTCCATATGGGCACCTTCTGTTTCGTTATTCACCAAGAAAACAGATTTATTTGAGAATGTTGCCATTTGTTTTTGAAATTTTTGTTTTYGGGTTGAACTCAAGAGACAACAGGACACTCAGGTGATTATTGAAGGCGGAAATCAGGCCACTGCCACATATCTAATGTCACATACCTCAGAGACACATGGCTAAGTGCCTGCTGCAGCTCCAGCGCATTTTCCAATGAAAATGTGTAGCCAACATCCCAGCTCTGAGCGAGCGGCAGCAGTTTCATTCCGTGTGGMAATCGAAACCATTCGGTTTCAAAGAGCGATTGAAGTTTAATAAAGCGTTTCATTGCTAACCACCAAACGGTGTCAGATTTCCACC
>NW_026623582.1:26080-34079 GCF_030028575.1 Malurus melanocephalus | reverse complement strand
TTATTCAACTTTGCAGCGGCTCCATAACTGGCTGCGAATGCCAAGGCTGTGTTGGTGAAGTGAAGATTTGCTCAAATTCTGCACATTCCAGGCCCTCAAACTCACGCTCATGTTACTCAGTGACAGCTTCATTTTACTTAAATTTACCTGCCCCAAGTCCTCAGCAAAGGAACAAAGTCCTGTTTAGAGTTTTGGGGCTGTTTRCAAACAATTTGTACAAAGCTTGAGCATCTGGGCTTGCAGAGCACGAAGTCTCCAGTTCTGTATTGATGAAAAATGAAAAAGAAAACCAAATCACTCTTGTCCCCACAATAAGTCATTGCCAGAAGCAAATTCAGAGGYTGGGAGAAACTAAGGTCCACTTCAAAGATAATTCTGGGGCTGCCCAGCGTGTAAATCTTAACACACTGGAAAAAGTCAAGATATGAGTCATTCACACCGATTCACACCAAGATATTGTGGGAATCTACAAAGCTCTTACCCTTTGGGCTGAACGAGGTTCCAAAGAAATTCCATTGAAAGCAATAGACAGGGGACCATTTTGGCCCTCTGTGTTTAGTTCTTCTTTAATTTTATTTATTTCCTTCTTTCTTTCCTGAATTTTCTCCCTTGCTTGTGCTCTAGAATTCTCTTTCTTTCCCGCTGCCTTGCTTTTTTCATTTGTTCCTTCTCTCTTTTATTCATTCATTCCTTCTCTCTTCCTTTATTTTTGATGTCTATTCTTTCCTTCCTTGAACCTCAGTGCAATATGAACAAAGGGTCAAATCGAGGTTTGGAAGTTGATCTGAGGGTCTGGTGTGACCTGGTGGGGAAGCTCTGTCAAATAATAATAATAATAATAATAATAATAATAATAATAATAATAATAATAATAATAATAATAATAATAATAATAATAATAACCACCAGTGCAGCAATGCACAGTGAATGACAGTGACGGACCCAGGGCGGTTTCAACATGCTTTGCACCTGGAAAGAGATGGAAAAAAGGCAGTAAAATCAAGATTTCAGCATTATTTTCCTCCCTTTTCATATATAACTCGAGACAATTGACTCAGAGTTTGTTGTCACAAAATTAAGCTGTAAATGCAACTGATCATTTTCCCAATCTCCTATCTCTACCACCAGTTCTGTGTTGCACACTCTTATTTTTCACCGCTCCGGTCTTTCTGTGTTTCTTCATCCAGAAGAAACCCATTTTAAGGACATCAAAGCGATGAAATCTGATAAAAGTGCACTATGAGGTGTCTTCAGCTTTTATGAGGACTGACAGAAAAATATTGATGAAAACTGTCTGAGAGGAAAACTTGACTTTCAAATCTCATTTCTGGTCCCCAGACAGCATGCTTGCTTTCCACAGAAAATTTAGTATTTTTTTCCCTGAGGATTCAATGCTTTTAGAACAAAAGACAATTATCATGACAGCTGAATAGGAGGCTTTTTATGTCGCTTTCCCTCTACCAAAAAGCATGGAATAAGTGCTTTCTGGATTTTGTGGTCTGGAATTGTATCTAGACTCTATTAAAGGTCAAGAAAACCCAAATTCTTGTGATAGGTTCTATAGGCACATTTCAGAACAAGATTTTTCATTTATTGAATTTTAGAGAAATCAAACAAAAAGCAACAACAAAATATCCAACCCCCAGACATTTTTGTTAAGACTTTTSCAACAACTTTGATATTATGCTGTTGGGAATTTTCTTTTGCAAAATGAAACGTGGAACACCAGACATCTCAAKTTTTCTGGAAACCCTCATCTCTGAGATAAAAAACATTGATACACTTATGGGCATGTCGTAATTAATCTGATTTGCAGAGAAGTGAAGGCTGGAACCTTGCTGGTTCTGCTCCACACTCCGAAACCCAACAGGATGAAAASTCAATTTGTTTTCCTGTCTTGTAAACAAACAGCTCTTGCATCCACAGCTTTGTGTGACAATTTACATTTTTGCTGCATGCAGCTGGAAATCGCCACATATTAGGACTAAATTAATTTCTAACTGTAATTAATTTGTCTGGAGTCAAGGCTCTCCTTCCTGGCACTGGCCTCTCATTCCCCTGCACCACAAAGACACAAAATCTCTTCAGGATGTGGCTGAATTCTGCTTGAACGCTCGAAAAATGCTGCAGAGAAAAGTTTGTGTTTTGGTTTTTTTTTCCCCTCTGCATAAATCAGGAACATCCTTTSACTTCCCCACTTCTTTCTCACCCAATTTGCAAAGTTTCAGAAGGAAAATTTTCCAGRGGAGTTTCAGCATAACCTGTGATAATTTTTCTGCTGGTTGAAGGGGCCTTGAGTTGGTAAGAAAGACCCARCAAGGGGGTTTTTAGGGTAACCTCTCTCCAAGTGATGCCTGAAGGCTCAGCTTTAAAGAGAAGTTGGTCTGCACATACAAACACAGGTTTTGTGGTCATGGTTTCGGTCACTTTCAATGTCTCTGACTCCTCAAACACACCAGACACCATCCTGCCAGGTTTATTATGAGACTCAGACTGCCAGACTTGCATTTATAAATATAATTATGTAAGCATGCAAAGCACTGTTGATGTTTGGCTCTCCAACGCCGACAAACCGCTGTTGATGAAATGTTTTGTCACTGCTGAAGGTAATAACAACCTGTAGTAGGAGAGGAGAAAGAAATCTGAGGTTGCTGGACAACTTTTTAAGTTACTCAGTTCAAAAGAGTCATCGGTGAAATTAACACACTTCAGATTTCTTCAAGTGGCAATTTTCAGAAATTAAATTATGGRTAGCAGTAGGTGGCTGGTTTGAAAATGCAGACCGAAAGAAGACCACGGCCCTCTGCAGAAATTAAATYGGAGCTCAGCTGCAGATCCATTTGCAAAAGAAAATGGTCATCCTTGGTGGAGGACACAAAAGCTCTGAGGTGAACTTCTACAGAGCTTGTTAGTGTCAGAGTCTAGTTCCCTAAACATCATTATAGGTGTAAGGCTATTGAAACTATATATATATATAAACTATATATATTTCCTCTCAACCAGGGAATAAAGAATTAATAAAAATTACGTCACCTGGTATTATCAGAGATTTTTGTCATCTTTTATTATTGTTATGAATGTTTCTTCACCACTAGAAACCTGGTGTCTTTTAATTATTTGTATTCTTGTTCATCTGCTGGAAGGACCATGTGCCTAATGACTTTTTGATGTTCCATTAAGTAAGTGCACCCAAATTTAGGAGTATCTTTGCTAACATCAGCTTTCTCTTCTAACAATTGTCTAACAATGTGTATTAGGGCAAAGTCATGACGTGAAAACACACTTTCCACCCCTCTCAGGGCTGTATTTGCAGCACACAACCAATGCTACTTCTGTGAGATTTGWTTTTTTTAATCCTTTTAGGGCCAAAAGCTTGTTTGATTTTGAATAACCTGAAAAAAGTAGATGTGACGATACAAAAATTTCTATTCTGCAACCCGTAAATGAGAGTTACAGACAATATCTGCCCAATTGCTTCTCATTTTATATGGCAGGCAGTCAAGAACTCATTATTGTCGTGGGATTCTGTGGCCACTTAAAAAGGGGCTCAAATTTGGAGTTTATCTTTGTTACTACACTTTGTGACAGAAGAGTTAACAGCTTTGCATTTGAGTTTCATTCATTTACAAATGTGCACATGAATTTATAGTGATAGGACAACCTTTTTTTTTTGTCTTTTACCAGTGCTCCCCAGATATTCCCAGTGTGGTAGGAAACTCTGGCATCTAATGAGAGAAATTTCAGGGTGGAGCCGGAGAAATTCGCCGAAGATGGCATATGGATGGCTTTTAAATATGGTCCCTGAGATGTGAAATTCAACTTAGGCAGCTCTCAATCCACTGACCCCAATACACTGAAAGACCAGAACACTTCTAGGGTTTTGCAGAGCTTGTCCTGGCTCTGATACCCTTTGTTTACACATTTGTTTGTGGCCAGTGAGGGAGGCAGGGTTTCATTTAACCGCTTCCAGCTGCTCCCCTGAGTAATTATCCCACTGACACCACTTTTCCTTGGGCTCTGGGTTTGCACTTCTGTTTCTGAAGAAATTAAACCTATGGTATTGCCAGAAAAAACCCACTGCAATAACAGAATTTCTTCTTCCTTCTGAAGTTGTGTGCCAGGAGTGAGATTCTCCTTTTTGACTCACAGCCATTGAATCTATTTTGAGTTCTGTGTGTTACTRCACGAGGTTTTGCAAGTGGCTGAGAACAGAACGCAGCACAACGAGTGCAGTGAGCCAGGTCCTGTCCGTTCCTACAGAAAGCACAAGGGAAACATTGACTGCATTGCGTTATCTTAAATCAACACGAGGCTGTGGCTAATTGTTTGGAGATGTTAATGCCATGGTATCACACACTAGAGGTTTGATGATTCCCATGAGCTATTGAAAGAGCTGGAGGCACGACAAGTGACACACTGTCCCTTCCTGCACTAGGTGTGGAAACGCTCCTTTGYCACGCAGAGGACAAACCAGAAATTGTGCAAGAGCAATTAACTAAATCTTGCCTTCGGAAGAATCTGCAGACACACCTTGCTCTCTGTAACGAGATCAAAGAGCTCCAGAAATGTGTTTGCCAGGGCCTCTGTGGAGCGTTATCCCCAGATCACCTGGAAGGTGGGGGACATGGCCAAGGTGCTGTCGCTGCTGGCATTTCCAGGCTCACATCTGGGATGTCATGCAGCTCACATTTGTRCCTTTAAACAAATGAATTAAGTAGCATTAGAAAGCAACATGAGCAATCTGTTATTGCTCAGTGGGTTCAGGGCTGAGCAGAACCACGACACTTTGTGTTATCTGAGCAGTCCTGCCTGTTGATTCATTATTCACTTTACTGTCTCTCAAATTTAGTTTACGTTTATTAAATTGCCTTTATTTTCTGTTTTGTTTTAAATTGCAAAAGCTCTTACAGAAACCTTGGCTAGGCAGATATTCTTGGTGCCTCAAGACACAGCGACCTTTTAAAAGATTCCCAACTATTTCCTAAAAAATAGGTCTGTATTGTGTAGATTTTTATGATGCTCCAAATGTAATGGCAGCAGTTTCTGATGTACAACAGCTTCAAAATAAAACACAGATAGCAACACTTCTAGTAGAAAAATRTGAATAAAATATTAGGATTTTACAGGGTTTTAAAAATGTATTTTATTCATSTGCAGATTTTACCAATATTACATGTTGAAAACACTGAGCACATTATCAAAAAACAGTGAGGATATTATCAGGCTTTTCTAACAATTTTAAAGGAAAACAATTGTAATTGTCATTTTAGGCTCTAGGTGTCTGTAATCAGCTTCATATGATATGCCTGAGTAGTGGTAGCCCAGTTGTTGGTTACATTTAACAGAGGATTCATGGAGGCATAGCTGGGTAGGCAAAACAGGGATAAAGTTTAGTTTTTAATTCAGGCCAACTGTACAACCAAAAATAAAATAAAAATAATAAAAATATAAAATAAAGTAAAATAAAGTAACAAAATAATAAATTAAATTAAATGAAATGAAATAAAAAATAAAAGAAACCAAAATACCACTACTACTACTACTACTACTACTACTAMTGATAATAATGATAATAATAATTATAATAATTATAATAATAACAATATCCCAATGTTGTTAGCACTGGGTAAGTTTGACTAAGAGGCCTTTGAACTCAGCTACAGATTCCACTCCTTTCCAGTGCCACCCACAACTCTCTAAACACGTTGGGCCACCTAGGGCACTCAATTCCCCACACAAGGGTTGGAGTTTCCCCTTCCCATCAGGCTTCCCCTTCCCACACAGAGCTCTGTGTTCCTTTAGCTGACACAAATTTGAGGATGATCAGAAAATCTCTTTTCTACCAAAAAGAAAATGAAGACAAAGAGAAGAAGAAGAAGAAAAGAAGGAGAAGAATAAGAAGAGGAAGAACAGGAAGAAGAAGAATAAGAAGAGGAAGAACAGGAAGAAGAAGAAGAAGAAGAAGAAGAAGAAGAAGAAGAAGAAGAAGAAGAAGAAGAAGAAGAAGAAGAAGAAGAAGAGGGACATTTTAATGAATCAAAAAGGAATCATCTGCTGAATATTAATTTCTTTTGCAACCAGGAGTGGTCTATAACATGGTCTTTACATAATTTTCTTACCTGTCATTTTTATTTTCCTAATTTTACTTTTGATTGCTTGCTGATGTATCCAGGCTGCTCCAGTGCTACTCCTTCCTCTCTTTAACTGGTGGAGAAAGTTTCACCTTCCCAAATGGTGGTTCTCTTTCATAATGGGGACCAATGATGCTGTTGGAAGCACCAGTGGGTGAAAAAAAATGTGACTGGTAAAGTTTTCCAAATTCTCTGAAATTCTTGCTTTGACAAAACTTTATATGGAAAATTCTATCAGACTATCTGCTCTGTCTGTGCTTCTCTCTAGGAGGAAGATATTTCCCTCCTTAAAATACTCTTGCTCAAATGTCAGCAAATCAGAGATTTATGTACAATGAATCTGCAATTTCCCATTTAGTATAAAGTGGTTCACTTGCCCCTGACATTCAGTGATTTAAGGAGTTAAGCACAGGTGTTAATGTAGATAATTGTCTAATTGAAGTGTACATTGACCAAAGTCACATTAGAAGTATCATAATTACCAAAGCAGATCATCAAATTTACATTATAAAGGGAAAGTGTCGCTGACAGAAATCATGTGACCTCAAAATAAATTACTTCTGATTGTGTGCTGATAAGGACTCACKATGTTTAAGGACAGAATTAAAGAAAACTGGGCATGTAAAAGCATAAAATTTCTGCAACTTTTGGACAGAAGAGGCACTTCTGAATACTACTCATGATTTCAACACAGGTTTTTATAAAGGTATCAGTACAATTTCTGAAAAAAAAAAATTAAATAAAGAACAGCTGCCAAGCCAGTTATGGAAAACACAGAAATGCGTGAAATGGATGAAGTCCCTAAATGTCTCCTTTTGAGCCTGCAAGCAACTGATCTAATGATTAGGGRCCCACAATACAGGAATAGGCTCCTGGCTCCTGCTCTCTCCAGAATGAGTGTCAGCAGATTTTGTATGAAATCCTTCTTCAGCACATCATTGATCTTCAGAGCAGGAGTGGTACAGCAAAACTTTGCAAATTAAAGCCTTTGCAAATTAAAACTGCCAAATTAAAGCCTTCATACCTGCTATTGTCTCGTTCAGTGAAGCCTTTGCGATGAGGAATTAAAATGTTCATGACTTAAACTCAACTAYAGTGTCCTAAAAGAGGGGCAGGTTTGGGTATTTTGAGATGTGTGAGATATGGGACTGAAGGCAACAGCACAACGACGTTAAACATAATCTSTAAGAACATCTGTTAAGTGAGCTTTGAGTAAAATTAGGAAGACAACTGTGATCAAACAGTTATTCTGCCACTCATCTTTCCCATTCATATTCCTGCCTTCATGATGTTCCATCCTTTGATGTATGTGCAAACATTTTCCAGCAGATTAAGCAAGATTTGGCTTAAAATCARTGCAATTTAACAGGGGGAGCAACTGAATTGAGGTGAACCAACACTAGAAGCCTTTGATGAAGTTTAAATATGAAGTAAGTAGCTTGAGCATTGATTAAACCATCCTGTTTTGGAGGAAAATAATAAATAAAGGAGAATAAAAAAAAATCCAACCAAAATAAAACAAAAACTCCATAACCAAACTAAAACATGGACTGCTTATGAAACACAGCACAGGCACAGTGGGAAAGATAAAGAACCATCCCTGAGACCAAAGCTATTCTGGGCAGTGGGATCAAATTTTAAAGTAAGATGGAAGATACTGTGCTTAACTTGTGCAAAGCACACCCTACAGCTACTTTAATCGTCACCTTAATTAGTCCAGATCACCAGCAAAAGGTATAATTTGTTCTTTGATTTTCAAAAAATAGCCTCACAAAATGGTCAAAGGATCAGGCCTTTTTGTAAGCAAAGAAGTCTTCATTGTTTCTTTCCTCTAATTTTTGCAATTTAGGAATGCAGTTTTTTTTCAT
>NW_026623582.1:22106-26043 GCF_030028575.1 Malurus melanocephalus | reverse complement strand
AGAGAAAGGAAAGAGAGAAAGAAACTGTCAAAATATGCCAAACAAAAAATTCAGTTGCCAGGTTATTTCTTAAAAGAAATTGTCCATAGCAGCTTAAACATGATTTATTTTATTTAACAATTCCAAGTGCTAATGAATGGGCAGCAGAAGATAAGGCAGCATGGAAATAAAGCCTGAATCTTGCTTTATAGCTCAGTCCCTAAGTTCCCAAGGGGTTTCTACCTCAAATATCTGCAATTCTAGTCAATCTTCAAGTGCCCACTGGGTTTCATGATACTTCATCCAGATCACTGAACTTCCTCGTGAAAGGGCTATTTTCCTTCATTTTTTTTCTTTAATATGTTGTTATTTGTCTAAGGCTAAAATTTGAAACATGAATTTCCTTGAAAATTTTTCCACCTTTGGAAAGTAGTCTGCATTCCAGAACATCTGCAGTAATAATACCAGGTTTTTATGGTAAAAGTCTTGAATCCCGAAARTCAAATTTGTGTGAAAATCAAGTGCATAAAATCATACCTGTTCATTTGGGTGGGGAAAAATTATCCTTATGTTTAGTTTTATGATCAAAGAATTGTCAAAATACCAGCTCACCTTTGTTCTGATACTGTTCTAGTAACACACAGAAATACAGAACAAAGATTTATTTTTCAACTTCATGGAAAATACGTGAATGTGTCTTCTGCCATACTCACTGCATCAGATTTTCATCCTTTTGTTCACATCTCAAATCTACCAATTTTCAGTTGAACTTTATCCTGTGTTTTAGAAAGTGATCCGTTCTTCAGGTAGCAATTCCAGGTGACGGGGATTACATTTGGTTGGGGGGAAAACAATCCACTAGAAGGAATCTCAAATGAAATATCTGTGTTCAGATTTCTTAATTTGACATTGAGAACTGAAATCCTCCAATTACTACACAAGAGGAAGTTTTAGGTGTTAAGCACCCAAGCTTTGCCTAATAGCATATTTTCTTGTCAAAAGTGGAATAATATTAAGTGTAGTCTTAAAGAAAGTTCAAATTTGGGGAAAGGAATTCACATTTATCAAAAAACTTTTTATGAAGTTATCAATCCCTGCAAACAAACAAAAAAAAAATTATCACTGAAGAAAACCCTGTTCTCTGTTAAAAAAGAAAAAAAGAAATACTTTGGTAGGTTGTTTTAGTAGTTAATTATTCCTATTTATAATTCAGATTTAAATTTAATTTTTCTATCCCCAACTGCCAGACAAACATTACTCCCTTTACTTCAGAGTCAGGGAACCTCTCYTCTCAGACCCTCAAACTCAGATGCTGTTTCAGGTTATATTTAAGGTTCCCTTGTTTTAGCAACTACAGTTCTAAATCCAGTCTTTTAGTAGAGAAGGATTTTAAAAAATGYCAATTCTCCTCTTTAAAGGAAATGAAATGTGGTTTTGAGTATTTTATTCAAGGAATTATGGAACAATTCACTAAGGTCCTTCTGGCACTATTTCCCTAATATCTCTAGATAATTATCTTCACTTTTAAACCAAACATTTCTCTGTAAAGAATGTAATAATGTAACTCTTAATCTGCACTTAAAATATCTGTTTACACAGTCKCCAGGATGACGGTACCATGCTTAGAAGATGCACTAAACCTTTCATTATCCTTAATAAAAYGAGAATCTTTTTAAAGAAGACCTATTGTGGTGTCTCCCTATACTTTGAAAGGAAAGAAAAGAAGAAAAAGACCATTTTTWAAAGTATGACAGGAAAAACATGTTCAGCAAAGAAATGTCTCTTATTTAAAGAGCACAAATTCTGAACATACTGATGGTAGTACTTGTAGATTTAATTTTCTGATGTGTCTCATTCTCCTATAAATATCAAAGGTGTGCACTCCTCTAAGTTCTATTTCAAACTGGTTATAAGAAAAGCTTTGCTTCTACAACTCATAAATTAGGGAAAAAATATTACTATAACATGTAATCAGAGTGCTACTGCTCTGTTTTTTTTTCTTTTAAACTCCTGTTTCATGCTGGGATTACAGGGGAGATAAAAAGCAGAATTCCTTCCTGCAGCATCATTTCCATGCTCTATAGAAATACAGAACTGTGCTTGTATAGAACCAGGGACAGTAAAAAAACTGTCTGGCTGGTGTGTGCAGCTTTGCCTTGCTTGGTAAACTGTCTTTATTTTGATCYATTTTCCTTGCTTTTGCTCTGCTGATTCTCCTCTTCCCCTCATCCCACTGTGAGTGGTTGGTTACTCATATAAGTGATGGGAGAGCACAGTTTAACCATCCTCTCACTCTGCAATTGGCCTTGCCGTGTTCCGTGAGCCCAGACAAGAAGTGAAATAAATTCATTAATAACTCAGATTTAACAGCAAAAGTGTTCTCCCTGTGGAACACTGATTTTGACCATGCCGGATTCCTGGACCCACCCTCACCTGGGCAGGCAGAGAAAATGGCCCTGACCAAGTTWATCTCTGCACTGTGCCTTTTGCATAAAGCTGATCAAAACTGCACCACCAAACAGCGGGGATTGGTTGGATTCATGGCACGGTAATCACAAGTCTTAAAAAAATTACAAATCTTAATTTACCTGAAACCAGAACGTGAACTGCTGTGGAGGGGCAGAGACCTTGGTCTGGAATGATGACAAGGAAATGTGCATTGCCTGAGGTGCACAGGAAAATAGAGGCATAAGTAAGGGAAATATTTCACTGTGGGGTGTGAAAATGTCCAGCAGCAGCGCTGGAAGAGCAGCAGGGCACACCAAGCACTTTGCTTTTCTAAGGTATTTATTCACTGCTCGCTCACATTACCTCACTGCCTTGCTGAAATCCAGCTTTGCCCCTTGGGACTCAGGAAAGGCTTGCCCATGCTGAAGCTCTCCAAGTGCTGAGAGCACTGTGAAAATAGCCAGAGAAACAGTCAGCACCAAAATCCCATCTCCTCCTCCCATTCTGTACTGCTTGAGCCTTGCCTTTCCCCCTCACCCCTTCTCTGCTTGATATTCCACAAACCTATTATTGCTTTGCTGAATTTGCAGATTCTTGGGTTTGGCTGTTGTCCTTTTTTTTTTTTTTTTTTTTTTTTTTTTTTTTTTTTTTTTTCCCCCTGTCTTTTTTTTTTTTTTTTTTTGGAACATTTTTAGAAGCCTTGCAGCCTGTTTCTGGAGGACACTGTTCAAACACATCTCTGCTGTCCCTCCCCCAGTTCTCCTAAAGGACAGCTCATGACAAGGCTGCCATGCCTTCTGCCTCTTAAAACCTCACCAGTTCTGGAAGTGCACTTGTCCTTTCTCAAATAAAGATTCAGCCTGGGCAATATATCAGGTTATGCCCTTTCTTGCTTTATGCCTAGAAGCTTTTCTTGCTCGGCTGCTGAGTGCTGTATTCTTCTACATTTCTCTACAATTTATTTTCCTGGGAGCTAAACAATTCTGATACTATGACTATTTATTTATTTTTTTCTGATTCCTTATGTCCTGGGAGACTCAGTGCGCAGAACAAATAATTCAGTGTAGAAACAGTAATTTAGCATAGACTAAATAATCATGGGTCAAAGGAAACTCCTAACAAGGAAGGAAACMTTGCCTTGTTTATTCATGGCAAAGCAAAGAAGAAAAATGAGCTGGGGAATATGGCCAAGTGGCTGGAAGTAGATGTGAGATTTGCAGGTTTTGAAGTCATTTTAGGTTTTGTTTATTTCTTCTTTCTAGCCATTTGATTTGGTTTTAATTTCTTTTCTCCCATCCTTTAAAAATTTTTATTATTAATTCCTTTTTATTAAATACACACTAGTTTACATATTATATTTACCTATTCATCTTTCTGAATCAAGTTCAAAAACATTTCTTTCATCTTGAATGTGACCTTCCTTCCTTCCTTCCTTCCTTCCTTCCTTCCTTCCTTCCTTCCTTCCTTCCTTCCTTCCTTCCTTCCTTCCTTCCTTCCTTCCTTCCTTCCT
>NW_026623582.1:1140-21242 GCF_030028575.1 Malurus melanocephalus | reverse complement strand
CCTTCCTTCCTTCCTTCCGCGCCTTCCTTCCACGCCTCCCTCCCTCCCTCCCTGCCTTTTTTCCTTCTTATTCTCTTTTTTCCTCATTATTTTTTTTTCTTCTTCACTTTTCCCTTTTCTGTATTTTGTTCACAACAAACCCCCGGAAAGCCCAACATGTTTTACAATGCCTGTTAATAGTTGCACTTTTTGTATCAGAACAAAGGTGATTAGTGTTGATGGTGAACTTCAAAATACTGGTGCTGAGTTTTSCTGTATTTACTTATTGGAATGGATAACTCCAAACCAAAATTAGTGGATGGAGTGGGAATGAGCATGAAGTGTGACACTATTCCCCCAAAATTGCAAACAGGCCTTTTTGCCAGCACATTTATATTCTGTCCATGCTTGTGTTCCTGACAGCAGACATGAGTATTTTTTTTTTCTCCTAAAGCAAAAAATAGGTCCCAAAATAAATCATGAATGACAGTGGCTAAATGAGTTCAAAACAAGAGAAAAAGCATTAAGGATGTGAATAAACAGAAGGTTTATRCCAGGGAAAGCTGGGGAACGGAGGAGCCTTCCAGGATAAAATCAGCTGTGCTGTGGTTTGATGAACTGCACGACATTTTTAGCATCACATCAAATTCCAGTCCTGCTTCCAGGCCATTACAACTGTGGCAGAACTAAACCTTCTAAAAAAGAAGAAAACCTGAGAAACAGTAAAAAAATATGAATAGGTGCTCCACTGGTTGGCATGGTTCTAGTGCCATTGCTGACCTCGAGCTGGTGTCAGAKAAAGTTGATCCAACTGAATATTTTACGGAGTGGAAGCAGGGACAGGGAACCTGGTTATGTGGAATCCTGGGGGACCTCGACCTACAAATAACTGAAAGATTGCAGAAAACCTGAGCAGCAGGTTGGAAAATGACTCTGCTGCTCTTCTTGCTTGGGATTTTACAACCCACAGCTTAAAACAACCCACAAAAACGCTGTAAGTTTCACAGGTCCCGATGATACTCAAGAGCTGAACACCCTGGTGAGACCCCAGCACAACCCTGCCCCAAACACTGGGCTGGAAAGGTTGGCTTGCAGCCTACAGAAACGAAATGCTGAGCGCTTCCCTTGGAATTGCATGCTGTGACAGTGACAGGGTTAATGAGAAAACACAGTTTATCAAATTCTTGCTGCCAAGRAAAGGAAATGCCTCCAAAAGGGACATAATCTATAGGGCAGGCCTGCACTGAGGGGCTTGTGCTCCCCCAAAYAAACTCTGTGATAATAATGCCTGAAAAAAATCTCCAGCTGTGTATACGAAGCGTGCTGAGAGCTGAAAAGACTTTGTGCCAGGCCAGATAAATGGTTTTTCTCTCTTTTTTTTTTTTCTTGCATTTTATTTTCAAGTATTCAGAGAACACTTGATATTCCCTAAACCAGGCTGTCAGTAAGACCCCTGCTGGAAATCMTGAGGGCTCCTAAACTGCTCTAGATCTGTTCACCCTCGGGAGGTTTCATTTCAGGTGAAAAGAAACACAAATATTCTCAACAGCCCTCAGTAATCTTGTTGGAGTTTCTAATCCTTCTGCATACCTTTTTTTTTTTTTTTTTTTTTTTTTTTTTTTTTAAAAAAAAAAAAAAAAAAAAAAAAAAAAAAAAAAAAAAAAAAAAAAAAAAAAAAAGTAGTGTGCTTTAAAGTACACATATCATATATATAGATGTATATTTAATAATGCAAATCTCTACACTTACAGTTCTGACCCTTCACATTCTTGACCCATTGCTCGTTCTTCGTCCTTCAAAACATCTTCTGGGAAGGTGAAAAGATTTTTGGGATGAAAAATTACAAATAGCTTTAATGGTATATTTCTATCCTGAAAAAAAAAAAATTCCATGCTTTCCACAGTGTCACATATGAACACAGAAAATTTACGCCTTGTCCTTTGAGTTGCAGCTGCCTTAACTGAACTTTTCACACTGTGTACACAGATTTTCATTCAATAAATTATTTGGCTTTAGAAGTATTCCAGAAGATATTCCTGTCATGCYACAATATACTTTGGGAGGATAATAAAGTGCCCTACCAAAGCTTTTTTAAATTATCAAGATCTGAGAGTTTCACGTAAGTTGTATATTACAGTATTTCTACCCATAGAGGAAAAAGTRGGTAATATTTAGTGAAGCCAATGCCGGTATTTTCAATTAAAAATACGCTCATGTTTCTTCTCTTTATGTGTACATGTATTTATATACATATTTATATACATACTTTAATATAAAAATATATACACATATATATGTATTTATATGCATATTTCTACATATATGCATATTTATATACATATTTTATATTTAAATATGTGCACATATACATATTTATATGCATATTTATATACATAAATATGTATATGTACACATATATATGTATATATATACACACACATATACATATACATATACATATACATATACATATACATATACATGCCTTTAAACCCTCTCCAGAAAACCCCAATGGAATAAAATACAGTTCAAAATAAGTAATTATTTTTTTGTAACAATCTAGATTCACCACAGTATGGCTTCACCTTCCTGCTGTGGTTCTTGCTGGCAAGAAGATGATTTACCACAGCTGTACTGTTGAAAACCTCCTGTGTCTGCAAAACTGAACCTGAAATTTGATGGGAAAATCTTCCCTTGGCAAGGCTGCACCACTTTTGTTTTGGCAAAAAAAAGCCAAGAACATCCAACTGTGGCCCTGGCAGGGAAATGTCTACCCAGATTCCCATTTAACTCAAGGCTCACCAGCACTTGAAAGGCAAAATTGAGTTGACTTTTCCTCCCTTGACGTGGACTGTGCCTTGCCTGTTCTTGCCACGGGCACAGCGAGGCTCCGCTCAGCTTGGCTTCTGTTCTGCTCTGCTGCACTCACCCAACAAAGGCTTCACAGCCATTCTGTGGGCTGAGTCACTGCCTGGCTGCATGTTGGCATGGACTTGTCTTCTCGAGCAGGTGCTGACAGACCTGAGCTCACTCTGCCTGCCCTCCTCGCTGCCTGGAGGAAAGCCAGGTCCAGTCCAGAAATTATTCTGTAGAAACTCTTCTTTAAAAAAAAATCTTATTTTTTGTACAGATAATATACACTGCCTGCAAGTTTTGGCAGGGAAAAGTTATCATAAGGTAAAACATTCTCTAAGCAGTGGGCAAAAGCAGTTGTCACACAGATGGAACATCTTCTGAGCTTAAACTGAGGCAGGACAGAGATGTTATCTATGCCAGGAAGTCATGACAACCACTCTGGAGCTTCACAGCTCCTGCAGTTTCTCTCAGCTTGTGAAACATGGTGAAAATCTCATTTCTTCAGAGCTCTGTGGCATCCAAAAGTGCCCTGAGAGCTGCTGGGCCTTTGTGATTTAGAAATCCCAGTAGACAGTGTCTTGTTGTCACCTCCTGCTGTCACAGCCCAGGTGACATTTCTCAGCTCTGCCCAGTGGAGACAATTTTGGGAAGGGGGTTTTGATTTGCACGTGTCACATACGCTGTCGTAAAACCCAAATATTTTCAGCCTGTTGTTGTGAAGAGAGACCCTTAGATGGGATGGTAATGGACCATGAGAGGCKCCTTGGCTGTCTCCTGGGCACGCTGGGGTGTGATGAGGGGAGGCAAAGACACCTCCTTCTTAAACACAGTGACAGTCCCRCCTTTTATGTTATTTAATTGTCATCTCTCATAATTTATTTGTTTTTTCCCCTGCCTCACTGAAATAAAATGGAAAATACAAATCAGAAGGAAAAGAAGCTTCTTTTTTACCCTTATTTTCTACCCACAGCATGCACTCAGTTTTGAGTTAAATGAATGCTTTTTGTTACATCTAAAACCAAGAGGGAAAGCCAATGGTTTTTAATCAGCTTCAGATGAAGGTGGGAGCTTACCTCTGATTGCAAGGGTTCAGTTTTTTAAAACCCTTTAAAATATTATCCATTTTAACTGCAACACCTCTCAGATGTCTTCTGTTATGGCCCTTCTACATTTGTGCATTGAGCAGTTTCACAACTGACAGCCGTGCAGTAGAAATTACACATCTCCAGGTTTATTTAAACCCCCTGGCCTACTGCTGTCATACAATGCCTACTGATTCTACAGAGGAAAAACAACCCTAAAATTTGCATTTTGTGTAAAATTCGAACATTATTGTGAGGTGTACTGTGTAAAGGACACTTACACAGTAAGTGTAAGTGTGAGCTGCTTAACTCATGTACACACAGGATGAAATCCAGATTTCTTTTGTCAAAACTTCATCGCAGGAGGTGAGGGAGGAAAGATGGAGGCACCAAGCTTTTCTTATCCTAAAATAAGGCAGGTGTTTCACTGTGCACCAAAGGAAAAGGTTTTCCTCTCTGCCTGGACTCTGTTTTTGTGCAGCAGCAGCTCAGCTGCAGATGATTCTGCAGCATCAGAATGACCCCAAGAGCAATGCAATATTAGAGAAGGGCACACATTATTGGAGATGAAARCACTCTGCCCTCCACCAGAGAAATCCACAGGGCCACCAGGGCAAGAATTGCACTTTTTTTACAACATAAAAAGTCGACAACAGGAGAAGTGGCAGAAGCTGGGGCCTCAGGCAAACCTGTTATGTTGATAACCATGATTTTTTGTTTTTTCTTTGTCCTTCATATAATCAAATATATTTGTACATCAATTCTCTCTGACACACATTCAATATGTAGTTGTTTATCTCTTCTGGTCACCATGACTAGGTAAGTAATTTTCATATATCTCACTTGATTAAACATAATTTTGGCTTGAGTACACTGAAAAACAGAAAAATACAGTGAAATATGAAATATTTTTAGAAAAAAAGTGCCATTCCTACATTACAAATTTTCCATCTTTTCATGTGAACACTACAAAGTAAAGAAAGAGTGAGGATTGTCAAAGTCCTTAATTTGAAAGATTTGAAAGGACTATCAAAAAAGCTCRGTTTGAGTTAATGAGTTAAAACTGGACAGTTTTTCCTGCACAAGTTGCTGCCAGCCTTCCAGAAAAAAAAAATGGAAACTTATTCCAATATTTGTTTAAATAACACTTGTTTTTTTTTTTTTTCTCCTAAATTGTGTTTTCATTGCCTGTTTATTCATTACTTCCATGTTTTTAACAACTTCACACGAAGATAAATTCTCACGAACATGTGATTGTCAGAGATTTAAGAGGCTGTAGCTGCTTTTTATACTGAAGACACACAAGAAATCCTCCAGGTTTTTAGGGGATCAGTCGGGAGCACCATCCTGTTTTGGCTGCAGCAGTCAACCCCAATTTTGTGAGAAGGTTTAGGAGGAGCTGTGGTGCCAGGCACGTTGTTTGATGTTCACAACGCCCCGTGGTGTGTGCCTTTTGAATGTTTTGGTGATGAGTCCTCAGGCARGCTGCCACAGGCACAAGGGATGCTTGGATGGCTCTGGGCCATTCTGAGTGCTGCTACATTCACCTGGGTCTGTGCAGCATCACAAAAATAAAATCTCAATAAAATGACAATTCCAAGGTACAGCRCAAGCTCTCTAAATGTGCAAACATTTTTTTCTTTCTCTCTTTTTTTTTTCTCCCATCCTTTTGCTGCTGTATTCTTTAGATGTTGGGGTTTTTGTAACTCACTGAGTTGGTTTTCTCACTGGAAAAAGTCTCCAAAGCTCTGTGAGAGGCAGTGCCAGGACTGCAGGGTGTGCTGATGGAAACAGGAGGAGAGGCTCTGTCCCCTATTTCCACCTGGATTTACCAAAGACTCTTTTCACAGGGACAGTGAACTTCYACCAATGATTTACGATGATATTGCTAAACACTGCCTATTTTAATAAAACAGTCTGTGTAAAGATATTTAAACAGTCCCTCATCACACAGTATCTCAGATTAGCTTACCTGGTGATTTGGCTAGTGTAAAATTTTGCTATTATTATTGATTATTCTAAAAGGTGCTGACACACAAGGATAACTGCAGAGCTGGGCTTCCTTCACAGCTATTCCAGGACATTCCAGCCTCATATCCCATTTCAACAAAAGCATTCTGGTTCATRTTTCAACCATAACTTTGCATTATTTATCACGTTTCAGGATGAACTTCRAAGAAATATGCCTAGAAATAATTTACCTTGTAGGCCTAGAGTGCCCCTTACCTCTAGGTAATAAATAAATAAAAAAATAATAAAAAATAAACCCTTTAAAAATATATAAAAACAAAACAAAAACAGACTCTCTTTTAAAAGAGAGTCCCTGGGGTGGTTTTTGGCTGCCCCAAGCCTATGTGAAGGGAGCTTCTCTCTGCTCTGACTCAGGGCACCATGGCCCCTGCTGGCACAGGTTTCTCCTCTCCAAATCAAGAATGTGCCACAGGGATCTGACTTTCCCACCAGTGGGTGAWGCTCTCATTAGTCACCAACCCAAACAAAAGGAGAGGCAGCACTCTGTCACTTTTTGAGAGAGAACAGTGGTGTTAATCTTCATTTTGACAATAGACTTTTACCAAGGTGTTAATTTCGTTTAGGTTCTACTTTGGTTTGCTGTTGTTGCCTCGACTCCTTTCTTGCCCACCTTTGAGGAGGGATGGTGTGCCCTGTCATGCTCAGCTCGATAAATTACACCAGCACGAGGATGAGCACTCTCCAGGATCAGCCTTGGGAAGGARTGATTAAAGCCTGGCTTTTCTCCAAAATCTGAAAGTGCTCTCATTACCTGGGAGACACTGGTTTGTACCTTCTGCATGCCTGAAACAGGGTGCCTGGCTGTCTGCTTCTGAGCTGTAAAATGCCACACAGTGGGCTTTGTTTGACCTGTTGTGGATTGAATTAAGGCTTTGCMGGGTCTGCCAGAAAAGGTAATTTTCATATAATACAGATAAAGTTATACACACACACACAGACACAAAACAAAGGTGTTGAGAATGTTTCTAGCACCTCAGTTATCCTCATATGAAGGGTTCAGGGTCTTCATCAGGCAGGGTGGGGGCACATCAGAGTGGCCTGGATCACATTTTGTGTCTGACCCCATTAATTTGCTCTGAGGAGGTGCTGTGTGCGTGCTTACTGTGGCAGCCCCAGAACACCAGGAAAGAATTCAGATCCTCAGCAGATACTGAGTAGCAGAATACAAGTGAAACCACTGATTTTTCAAGGATTCTTTTTGTGAACCCAGTTGCACCTGTCCCTTTTTCTCCAAGTGGTTTCCAGACCAAAGAGCCACATGTTTTTTCTTTCTCCTTCCTTTCTCCACTGAACATCCCCTTCACACAGACAGATGTGCTTGGAGCATGGTTGTGCTCATTTCCATGCAAAGTTTAATCCCTTCTTTTGACTGCCATCMAGAGCTGTCATTAAAATGTTCTCTCCTTCTTTCACGTTGGATTCAGGGTTATGCTCTCTTGTGCTGAATTTGGGCTCAGACAGTGATGTACCAGAGAAATCTTTGCTAAATGAGAAGTCCAGCTTGTGTATTCAGGGCTGTCCACTCAGAGAGCAGCAGCAGTCTTCATTTAGACTGTGGAAAAGCTGCCCTTCCATGTTTATCTCTGTGGTGGTAATCTGGAGACAGGAAAATCCTTAAGACAAAGTATGAGTAAATGAGGTAAATTCACAGCAAGGCTTAAAAGCAATCTGAGGTCCTGTGGGGGGAGAATGAAGGTAGGCTTAAGAGGAATGTGAAATGTAAACATGAGCACAAAAGGCAGCATGGAAAAAAAACCCAAAAAACTTTCATGGCTCAGGACTCAGTTTAAAAAAAAAAGAAAAAAGAAGYGTATCCACACAGGACACAGAAATTKATCACAGAAACCATCTTTGGGYGTCCTCATCTCAGAAGGAAATCTGAACCCAAAAAGAGACCTAAACAGGAAACAGGAGCAACAAAGAGTGTGTAAATGCTGTGTCAGTTTACCTGATCTCATATTTCTTCCGTGGGTGAAAGGAATGCGCAGCTACATCGAGAAACCTTTTAAAGCCACACAATTTGCTCTGTATTACACAGCAAACTCTCAAAGCAGGAGCTCTGGGGTTTATGGCGTTGCTACTGGCCTGGAGCATGGAGGTTGTGCATCTCATGAAAAAGTGATTTGAAGATGACATTTCCTGGAAAAAGGATGCTGGAGTGGCAGGAAGGTGAGACAACARCMCATCTTGTTGCCTTTAAAAMAAAAAAAAAAAAAGGGAGAAATTGGAAATTACACTTTGGCTTCAAGCATGTTGTTTGATCCTGGGGAAGCTTCTTGCACAAAACTGGGCTGTCATCTGGCAGCATCACAGGTCTTATGGTGAGGCTGTGACTGTGGAACCTGGTCTGGAAAGCTGAACTGTTTTGGAGAACAGATCACACTCACTCAGAGGGGGCTGTAGCAATCGCAGGGTTATAAAATCCTGATTGCTGCAGCAGAGGTGGGCTGAGACTTCTTTCCCTGAGAGAAAAGTGTGTGAGAAGAAATGCAGGATACCTGKTCTTGCCTTGCAAGGGTTTGTCCCSTTTCTCTGCATCATTGCAAAGGGTTTCTACTGGAAGAAARAATTATAAGCAGTACATTTAAACTCCTCCCTTCTCCACTGCCCTGTACATCCTACTTTATATATATCTGATATTACATGCCTGTTAAGGAACAGATTTAATCCATGAGGAAAATAACACACATTTAAACACAGGTGCTGTAAAGCAGCCCGCGTTTCAACTTCAGGATTTTTTCATGTGGCTGCCTCTTCAGCACACAAGGAGCAGGATCATCCCATGCCTGTCTCTCAGGGAAAGCACAGGACAGGCTTTTGGTCAGTCCTTACACCCTTCCCCACCCAGAGAAGGGGCTTCCATAGAAACCTGAGCTTCAGCTTTACCTCGTAGAGGCTGAAAGACATAAAGGATGTATTTCATGAGCTGCCACATTYCTTTAGGTCTGTGGCCTTGTAAGCTGCTGTGACTCCAAACCCATAACTCTGGGATGTTTAAATCTGTTCTTCATGTCCCAGCCCACAGTTTCTACCATTCCAGAAGAAAAAATAAGTGTCAATTAATCCCTTCCATGACGAGCTGCGAAAACCAAGCTTTAGCTGCAAGTTCATTGCCTGTCCTCAAGCCCCTTACTTTTCATAACTTCCTGGATTTCTTAAAAGCATGAATTCTCTAAACATAGCACACACACCAGATAAACCAGTAGAAGAGCTCTCCTGCTTGCTTTCAGCACGGTGTTTTGGAGAGACAGACTCACCCTTTCAACACTTAAAGCAGCTGCATGCCAAGGTAAAGGGTAAAAGAGAGGAAATAAGCTGTGGCCATCTGTGAGAAGGCAAAGTCATGTCCCAGGAAGGGGAATGTCCTCCTGCATTTATATTTCCCATGAATGAACATATTTCCACTCTCTCTTCCCTTCACTGACCGAACTGAGGTTCCTCAGCATCTGAATTTCTGTCCTTTGTCACTGGTGATGAAAACTCATTAAATTTGGGTTGAAATTCCGACCTTATAACAGATTTAGTTTTCCATTGTGCACAGCCTATAATTTTCGCTTTTTTTGTCATGGCTGTGAGGGTTTCAGGACACATGCATGCAGAGGTTTTTCACAGCTTCTTTGTGTCTTGGCCCTGATTTTAGTGTGTGCATTAAACTAAGTCACCAAAATKACAACCATTTTCTGCTTTCTTTCCTGACTTACCAATGTTCTGGCATTTTTTACCTCTGACACTCACAGTATGAAGATTTGCGCAGAAAACAACCATCTGTCAAACAGGAATGACTTAACCCAGCAATCTGACCTTCTTCAGTAGACAGCACCACCAATGAAAAAGGTTTGTGGTTAAACTCCCGTTTTATTTAGAACAAGTACTTGTATTAAACACCTCGTTTTTAACAGTAAGAAAATCACATTTTGGCCAGAAGAGGGCATTTGACTTCAAGACTTGGGCTCATGGCTGTGGGCTCCTCATCTTGAAATAAATTAAACCCAAAAAACAAGCAAACAAAAAAAATGTATTCTACATGGCTAAAAATTCATACCATTAGTGATTCCTTCTGTGCTGTACGAGATGKTCAAACCTTTCACTCCAAGTTCCCCCTGAAGCCAGCAGAGGCTGAGAGCATGACAGTGAAACAGCTATTTATTGATCCATGCCTCTGAATGATGCCCTTCCTGCTTTCTAGCATCAAGATAAGCTTTACTCAGCCAACAATCAAGAAAAAGAACAACCTCCAAATGGTCTGGTTTTTCCCTAGCTGCAGGGAGTTATTCAAGCTGGAGCAGTTATTCCTTTTTATTTCCTTTCTTGTCTGCTAAAGCCTTTGAAGGGCTGAGCAYGCAGGGGTTTTTATGCAAAATCAAAGCTCAGAGTGGGGGATATTCACAGCCTGGTAGAGGGCTCTCATCCCTCTAAATCATTACAGAAATTAAAAACCAGTACAGGACCCAGCTGAGTGAATGTGGCTTTCCATAGTGTTGACAGTGGGCAGAGGGAAAACATCAAAACCTCAAAATTTGGGATTTTGAGGTCTTAATTTAAAGAGATGGGAGGTACCAAACAGGGGAAATAATACCCTGTAGCTGAAGGGTCAAGAGTGTGGGTAAATTGCAGAGTTGGGTGAAAAAGCCCAGACCTGCCAAAACATTATATTTCATGATGTCACATTAACTTTTCTATTCTGCTTCTTCCTTGGAGACACTGCAATTCTCAGTTTTGTTACTTTTTTTAAGGAAAAACCCCTCTTCCCTGCTTTTCAGTGCCAATAAGTATATCGGTATTTCATGAAATTTGAAACTTGGTTTGAGTCCTATTGATGCAAACAAAGCACAAAAATATTTCTGATTCTCTCCAAAGTTTTAACATTCTCTTTGCTCAACTTGTGTGTACTGGAATTGTCCCAGGTAAAATTGGTAACAGTAAAAAAAAAAAAAAAAAAAAAACCTGCCTCTTCCCTTAGATGCATATTTTCAACTTAAAGTTTTTGCAAATACTTACAGCTCAGTTGTCATTGACCTCAGCAAAGTCTCCAGTTTTTATGCCATTCCAAGAAGAAATTCCAAGTTTGCATATGTTGGGATATCCTGCATGGCTAACACAGAGTCAGGTCAGCTGCAGCTCAGGCAGTGACAGCAAAAAGCAAATTAAGCCAAAAGCAGACCCAGGAGACCAAAAGAGGGAATGTGAAGGCAGCATAAGAGCTTAGGGTCAAATTCCTTGCAAAAATTTCTTTTCCAAGTGGGTTTAGGACAAGCTTAGTTACCTTTCTAGATGATAACTGAAACAAAGAAGTTGTGATTTCAGCATTTTTTAATAGATCCTTATTTTTCTTTTGATGTTGCTGTAGATACACACATGTGCCTGTGAATAACAGGAATTAAATGCTAGACATTTGTTAGTACTRGAAACCAGAGCAGAAATGAATGCACCAGTTATGGAGATCACCAATCTCATTCTCAGAGAATGTCCAAATACCACGGAACAAAGTTTGCCAAGGGCAGCTGAGTAGGTGGAACTGTTGGAAGATACACCAGTTTAATTTATTTWTTTTTTTTTTAATATAACTTTAGTCAGACTAAAGATTTGTTGGTCTTTGCCCTGGGGGAAAGGAGCTGAAGTTTCTTTGCAGGGCATTGTTCCACCAGGTGAGGCCTGAGGAGCTTCAGAGGTCAAAGAGAGGGAGAGGTACAGGAGGGAAGGAGCATCAGTGACCATCAGTGACCTCAGTGACCATCAGTGACCATCAGTGACCATCAGTGACCATCAGTGACCATCAGTGGCCATCAGTGACCATCAGTGACCATCAGTGACCATCAATGGCCATCAGTGACCATCGGTGACCATTAACAGAACATCAGCTCCAAACCTGACCCCTGGGCACTGTCAGAGGGACCTGCTCTGGGAAAAGAGAGATAAGAAAGGAGACCTAATTAACATCTGAGACGAGGGAATCCAGATCCAACAGGAAAACCCTGAGAACTGCATAACATTGGACCAATGAACATTGAACAAATAAAGTTCCCTGAGTTTTGACTGCATAAAATTTGGGGCAAATCTTGTAAAATCCATGTGTCATGGAATGATTCTCTCTGCACAGCCGGGCTGTGTGTGGATGAAACAATTTCTGTGGCACCTCCTGGCCAGAAAAACATCCTGGCCAGAAAATAAAGTCATGCCTTGACTCTCTAACGCTAAAATCGTTGCTGGAGAGGTTTTTTTTTTTTTTCCTTTTCTCACAATTTTGATGACAGAACTGGCAGCTGACCTAGAGCAAGAAAAGGCAATTTTGCCAATAGAAAAACCCAGTCACATGAGATGATTGATAATGACGATGGTGATTGATGATGAYGATGATRATGATGTCAGGGCATGTTAAGCACTCCATCTCGTGATACTTTCAGCTGGAACTGGCATTCCTGCCCCAGAAGAAAGCACCTGCTCAGTCACGATGATGATGATGATGATGTCAGGGCATGTTAAGCACTCCATCTCGTGATACTTTCAGCTGGAACTGGCATTCCTGCCCCAGAAGAAAGCACCTGCTCAGTCACCAATGGCCAGAGAATGAGGAAGAGTTGCTTGGAGAAACATCTGTGGCTTGTCTCCTGCAAGGAGCCGAAGTCCATCGCTGTGAGGGTTTGCTCCTGCCTGAGGTTCTGCCACACCAACTCTCCCTCTGGAAAAAAGGGAAAGTAAAAAGTATCTGGAAACTCTTGTTGATTCTTGGAAAAGAAGGAAAATCAGCTCAGCAGATAAAGCAATGTTATGGTTAGCCAGGAAAGTGCATAACCAAACCAAACCAAACCAAACCAAACCAAACCAAACCAAACCAAACCAAACCAAACCAAACCAAACCAAACCAAACCAAACCAAACCAAACAGTGTTTGGGGAATATTTATTAAATAATTGTGGCAAAACAGATCCCCCTTGCACACCACAGCATTGCTTCAGCCTTTAGCCATCACTTGCACTATTTAGTATTTAACTTCTTTTAATATTTGGWTGTGGTGTGGAAAATCTATCCCAGAGCACCACCAGAGGTTTCAGCTACACCTTCACATCCCTCAGAGTTTTTAGCATCCCAGTAGGACATCAGTGCTGCGTGGCCATGCACCTGTGTTGTGGAAATCACCTAAAATCCCCAAAACATCACAAAAATATTGTGATTTAAAGCAGCCTCTGTCCTRAAATGACCATCATTTGCTATGCCAATGTGACGCGCTGTGGAAAAACGGAAAGAAAACAAAAAAAACAGAGGTGAAGCTAGTCAAAAAGTTGCGAAATGTCTTTCATAAAAGCAGCAATATACGACTGCTTGAAAGTTTGAAAAAAGTGATAAATCACAGTGGATATGACAGACATGCCCAAAAATCATGAGTGATAAGGAAAAAGATCTCATCATGCAGGGGTGGGGTTTTTTTCCCCCTGTGAATATCATAAAGTACCTGGATGTTAGACAAATTCACTGAGAAAATTTTTACTGATTTTTATTTCTAAGCTTTTGGGTTTTATATGCACTTAATAGGATTTTGGGTCTAAAACATCTGATAGCTGTACCTGAAAAACTGAAGGAGGCTGACTGTGCAGTACAAATGTGCAGGACATACCCGATTTTCCTTTCTTTAGCTGCATGCACTGTGAAAAAGATAAAGAAGGTAGAAAGCTCCCCTTTCTGAAGTGCMGGAAGAGCAGGCCAGGAATGCTCAAAGAAGTGAAAATGGGTTGTGAGGGACCAGGGAAAATGTTTTTTTTTCATTGGGTTTTTCTTTAATCTTCCCTAAAATGCTGCCATTTCTCACGAATAACAAATGTGTAGGAAAAAAATGTGTACTCTGTGCAAAGCCWTTGTGTGTTTCTGTCTGCTCACACCCTTCAATCAAGCTCCTCAATTTGAGGAGTTTCTCTCTCCCAGGAGAGAAAATGTCCACAATGTCCACTGAGGAGATGAGACTGTTTGCTGACATCACAGCCCATTGAGGTCCTGTGCTGAGAGAGATAATTTGCATCCTCAGAGTGAGTTCAGGAACTGGAAAAAGGAGGGATGCACTGCAGAAATGTCACATTCTGTTTCATAGGACCTATTCTCTCTGCTGATCTCTAGGTGGTTCATTCCTTATAGTTTTCAGAGATCGCCACTCTCTTCTCACCAAGTTTATTTTGTGCAGCAGGCTGGGTGTTCACAACATGCCAAGTCTGTTTATTTGTGTTTATAAGTTGTATAAACAGTCATTGATGGCCTCTCAAAAGACCCACAAGTGCTTCAGAATGACCTCTTCAGTCAGGAAGGTTCCTGCCCTCCTCTAACTCTGTTAACTGCCTTTTTTTAAAGCAATATATTTCAGCTGAAGTTACCTGTCAAGCTACCAACAAGGCAGGACTGAAGTACCCAGGCAGAACTACAGTCAAAATGAAAGTTTCAGTGAGATTTAAGCTCACTCAGAGCATGTCAGCGGTTGGGCTCCATGTCTTTCCCCAAGGAAAACTCTCAGATAGCATCACTGGGACCAAACAGCTGACTGGAAAGACAAAAAGCGCAGATGGAAACGTTACACTCTTTATTTCCAGTGATTTTATCTGATATGGTGAAACATGGTACTCCGATGCACAGACACAGCCCAGACTGAAAYGGCAAGAGAAACAAATAAATTAAAATTTCACAGATTTATTGAGTGCTGTTATACCCACCTCAAAATACCTCCCATTGTGGTCATCCAACTCAGAAGGAAAAAAAAAACTAAATCAAAACCAAAACCAACAACAACAACAGCATTTAAAGAAAAGAGGCAACAACAACAACAAGGCATATCCAGGTCTATTTTACATATTTAATTAGAGTCATGGTGCTTTTCAAGCTTGACCAGGTCTGTATGTGATGAAGATAAAAAAAGCATTTGTTTTGCAAATAATTTAACTGAAATCAGGATCTTTGTAAATGAGAAATGTAAAGGGGTGTTTTCAAGCAGCAAACCATTATTTCCAGAACACCCAGCAATTTTCAGCTTTTCTTAAAGTATTTGAGTCCATTGACAGCTCCTTTTTTCTTCCTTCAGTATCTGGGCTTTATACATACAGAATATTCACATGTGTACATGTGTGTATTAATTCTTGATGCTAATTTTTAATTCTTATTTCTTAACATAGATTCTGTTGAGTTACTGCTCAATTAAGGCAGTTTACCTTGTAGTGAACTCCTTTTAATGTGGAGTGTTTGCATAGTCCTTTCCAAAACTGGATGGACAATTGTTTCAAAGAGATGCAAAAACAATTTATTTGGTGCTCTCCACTTTCTACTTCTAAATCAAGACAAGCACTCATGACTGAGAATTTTCTCTGGGTATTAAACTGTGAGTCTAATGGGTTACRAACACCTGCTGCTGTCCATTCAGGTTGCAGAGTTGTGAGAATGCTCGATTACAAGTAAGACAAATACCAAATTTATACTGTGGCCCATAAGTTTTGCCCAAAAGCATTTTAGGTGCTGATGAAGGGAGAGATTCCAATGGTTTTTTCAGAATCCTTCATGAGCTGGAGAGACAGAGTAGGAGCCTCCAAAACTCAAAGACAAAAGCTGTTTTTTCACACATGAGCTATAGGATTCTGGGGATTGACTCACYATTCAGTTCCAGTGTCTAAAACCCAACTTGCACAAATTAGTGAAAACTGAATGGGTTGACAACTGTCCTGAAAAAAGTTTGTTTTTTTTCTTCTTCCTCTCACTGTAGTTGCAAAATTTGCTCAACATGACATCAGCTCTGATTTTGGCACACTTGTTTATCACCTAGAAACTTGATTCCAGGAGATTCCACTTCCATCACAAAACAAACTAGCCAATTACTTTTACACCTCAAACTCAATGAAATCAGTAGTTTAAGGTCCTCAGAGAAGACTGATATGGAGGAAGCCTGGCAAGAGCTTTTTCTATCACAAGTTTAGAGAATTCAGGCCTTCTTTGTATCTCCATTTATAAAATTAAATAGTCACCATGAATAAAAAGTAGTAAAGGAAGTATATGCTGACTTTTGTAATCCACATACCCCTGCCTTCCTCCCTGGCCACTCACCATCTGCAACAAAAAATATACGAAAAGAAAAATCTTCCAAGGTCTGCCTGAAGCACTCTGTGGTGGATCATGGCTGAATATTATAACCCTTACCAGACTTGATAAAAGATTTTGAATTTTGCATTGCAAACACCGAACAGGTCTAGAGTAGAAATGGCCTTCCTGTCCCTGTGACACGTTGCTTACTATTTAAAAAAAAACAACAAAAGAAAAGCTCTCATTTTCCGACTGTTTCTGATTTTCTACTACACACTTCTGCAGATTTTGAGTTTAGAAAAAAATTGAGAGTTTTCAGATGCCTGTCAGTGTTTGCTCTCAATAAAAACAGCGAAGTTTCCACCCAATAATATATCCTGTGCCTTCTTTAACCATCATTTTGGCATTAGATCTCTGAGATCCATCCGACAGAAATTTAAGACGATGCTGATTTGCTCCAGCTGAAGTTCTGGCTCACTATATCTTTTCTCTGGTTCCAAGCCATTTGTTGATTTTGCACACACTTAAAAGAAAAGTTCAAACCCTGGCACATCCAGCATTCATGGACAATGCAAAGCTTCTTTTATTTGACAATTCTGGAATTTCAGAAAAGCTTATCAATCACTTTTCTCCTCGCAGTCTCTCCAGGAAATAACGCATGCAGGACACCTTATAAATTACAAAGCATTTTTAGGTAATCCTGTTGTACAATTTGACTTAGTGTCAGAAATGTTTTTCATCTCTCACAATCTTCCTTGGACATTTGGTGCTGAAGAAATACAAGGTGGTTTGTTCGGGTTTTTTCTTTCTTTTTTTTTTGCATTTCTTTTCCTTTTCCTTCTTTAGCTACTAGACTTTTGTCCTTTTCCAAGGCATGGAGTGAGGCTTCTTTTCCACATTTTTTATTCAGAAGGGAGGACTGAAAGAAGCAGTTTGAGGGAATTTTAGAGACAAATTTCTAGCCATGTCAGAAACCTTAAGTTCTCATATCCAATTAAGTTCTCATATCCATATGAATAAATAAAAAAAATCCCCACCCCATCAACAAAAACCCCAGAAGGGCAAAAAGGCATGAATCAAATACAATAGATTCAGGATGTGTTTAAATTCCCACCAAAAACTTAATTTAGACTCCAGTGTATCAGGGCTGTTTAGACACGTGAAGGAACATGCCTTGATCCTTACARCATTCTTTAGGGATTACACAGAACKGCTGGACAAATTGGTGGCGTGGACCTTTAGGGATGGAAATAAAAACCACTGACCACAGCCAAAGCCAGCAATAAATCCCAGCCCACTCTTTGCCTGGGCAGTGTCAGGGAGAGGAGCAATGCTCAGTTTGGCACAGCTGATGCAAAATTTAGAGCCCTCACCGACTCTGGCACTGCAGCACCTGAAAATCTGCCAGGCTTTTGTCTCTGTCTCCACAGGTAGGGAAGTTCTGTCCTGATTTAGTTACTGGGATAGAACTGCAACACAAATTGTCAGGGGGGCACAAATCTTTTGCACCAGCTGACCTTTCCCCCAGTTTTTTTTAGTTCTGTGTTATGTTCCTGTATTTCGTGGTTTTGTTTTTGTTTTTTTTGTTTTTTTTTTTTTTTTTTTTTAAACAGAGAAGGTCTGCATAGAGAGATGTGATCCTACCAGTTTAATCAGTATAAACAGATTTACCTGAGCAGCTTGCTCTGCTACTAAAATGCATAAAACTCCACCCCGCTCTCACCTTTTTTTTGTTGTACCTGGCAGAACTTAGTATAGTAAAAAGACCCTTAAAAAACTTTAGGTCTTTTTCTACTGCACCATTTTACTCTGAAGGTTCTTATTTATTCTTAATGTTTTTCAATTAATTCTTAATATTTTTCTGGTCCAGCTCTCAAAAAGAGCAGCACCACTACTTGCTAAAATTGAGCTCATGCTTAAATATTCGGATACCACCACCATGCATTTTTCACGGCATGGTTTTACTCAGTGAAAGAATGAGACAGAAAGAGCAGACATTGAACATGTGGGTCAGTGAAGGCACAGTCAGTGAAGAAATGAGGTGAAAAGGGGGAATAAGCACAGCAGAAATTTGTGTGGCAGAGCAGAATATAGAAGTGCTGCCTCTGTCAGTGAACACATCTCCTCAAGCAGGTGATGGTCAGGTAAGTTATTTAAAAGTATGAAGTTTTTCACCACTWATAATTTAATGATGATTAAAATGTCTTCCTTTGGGTGTCAAACCAACAAGACCTGAATCCCCAGTCAAGTAATAATAAGCAACAGATTTTGGAAGTGTTGTTGTTCCTGTACTTTRAATGTGACCTTGAGAAGCAAGGTGTGAAGCATCAATGAAAAACAGCAATGGTCTTTCAAAAAGAATGGCAAAACCTAATTTCTGCCAAAGGAAATCAACCTGTAATACACATTGTCTGATCCAGAGGTGCATCCCAACTTTTGTCAGTAACTAAGAAAACTTTGTGCTTTGCTGCCCAAAAACTCAGAGTGAATCTGAGTTTTATTTGTCCAGTTCTCTGCAGTCACAACTAATGCCACACCAAATTCCTGAAAGATGGCAGGAGGGAGCTCATTCTCCCTCCTATTTTTTTTATACCTGTAGCACGTGAATGTAGCCTAAAAATTTAGATGGACAAGAAAATTGTAACTGTACACAAACATTGTGCTCAGGGCAGGTATGGGATGTGCAGGGTGTGTGCTGGTGCTCTGACAGCTGCATCCAATTAATGAGAGCAAAATGTAAATTACAGAGCCAGCGAGGTGAGTGTGAAACAAAAATGCATCTAATTATAAATTTGTCCTTCTCTTAACCTGTTATTTAGATAAATCTGAGGAGACCACACTGTTTTCCTTACTTTCTGCAGTCCTAATTTAGTCTTTGAACAGGAAAGCCCGGTTGGTAACTCAGTTAATTGAGTCGGACGCGACGTTTGCTCGTTCAGTTAAAAGCGCAAGAGCTGAAATTGTGCTCCTTTATTCATAAATGAAACAAGATCAGTGGAGGAATTAAAGTTGGCAGCCAGATGGCAGGGTGAATAAGAAAGAGCCATGGAAATTATTTAAGGTCCAGAACTTCAGTGGAAATTCTGATTTTTGTTTTAAAATATTTTTTTTTTAATTAGAGGTTTGAAAATAAGTAATACACTTTGGAGCCTCCCATATTTACAGCACAGGCTTCCAAAAACCTGTCACAGGGCAACACAGTGTCTGTCMTTTATCCTGGGGCTGCCTGAGGAATTTCTGAGCAGTTACCTCTCAATCTTGCTCTGTAACAGGAGCCTGTGACGAAAGAAGAGAGAAAAACACTTCTTGTGTAGCAAAGAAATTTCAGGGTTAGAGACACATTTGGGARCTAAGGTGACTCTACACCAGATACAAAAGGCAGCATTTTCCACATGTAAGTTGCAGTTAAAATTGCCAAAACAYGGTGTGAGGTAAATAGCTTAGCTGCATTCAAGGGATGCAAACACACAGACTGAAAGAAATTATGTAATTATATAAAATATCCCCAGCAAGGCAGCACCACAGGAATGGAACATCAAAAACCTTTCTCCATGCACACAATTGCTTTTAAAGAAACTGTTGTTTCACTGAAGGGATCAGAGCTAGAGCCGATCAAACAAGAAAAACAAATTAATTAAAAATTTACTTCTATTAGTTTGATCCAAAGAACCAGGAACAAAGTGCTTACTTTCATTAAATTTAAAATTGTTCCTTGGGAAAAAAAAAGTCTGAAATGGAATGGCTACTGTGAAACATTCGGATTTTGGCAAATATTTTCTACCTGATTCGGACAGTAAGCCATAAAGAGTACTGTAAGGCCAGGAGATTTGAATCAATTACTTCATTTTACCATGAAAATGTTAGGAAAATCAGAAGAGAAACATAAGGAAGTTCTGGCTCAGTATTGTCTTAACCTTTACCATACTTTGGCCCTCAATTCTTCTTGTCTGAGTCTGAAAAAAAGACTAAATTTGCTGTGCATAAGAAGCTTAGTTTAGAACTTTCTTTTTTTCTTTTTCTTTTTTTTCTTTTTCTTTTTCTTTTTCTTTTTCTTTTTCTTTTTCTTTTTCTTTTTCTTTTTCTTTTTCTTTTTCTTTTTCTTTTTCTTTTTCTTTTT